>NC_016091.4:35240011-35426781 GCF_000004515.6 Glycine max
CTCTTCTCGGTCAGCTGACATCGAGCGATGGCGCGTTGTCTGATTCTCATGGGTATCCGATGTGTAATCAGGTCTGCCCCGTGTCTGCTTGGGTACCTATACCCAACGGGTATTGTCTTTACCCTTTGGATTTGCATTTCCTTCTGATCCATTTGGTAAAGTCGCGAGCTCGTGAAGCTTCGTTCTTGGCGTTGAGGTTGGGGTGGTTCTTGTCGGCGCATTGAGGTTTTCGTTCCCAGTCAGTGGTACATCAAGATATACCGATGACAGCTATCCTTCACGACTATGATTTTCGTTGTATGATGTTCTCCTTTGGCTTGAGCTCCGATTATTCCTCACCACCGCCTCCGCATACGAGCCTGGATTCATTCTCGGGTATGGTTGTCTTCGTCGGGGTGCCTCATTTTCATTTTGCTCGTCGTGTTCCATTCGTTTGGCTTTTGGTATTATCTTTTCCACCGCGTCTCTCCCAAATTTTGGAATGTTGACATACAACTTTAGACCACCAAGGACGATGTTGTCTAGTTTCCTTTCTAAGCTGTGCACGTCCTCCACCCCTTTAAATCTAGCAAAACCATACCTCCTTCCATTCTTGTTCCGTTGTTTGGAGATGAAAATCTCCCTTATGTTGCCCAACTTTGCTAAAAGTGGATTTGGTGCTTTCGGGGAGATGGAGTCATGGCAAAGTGAGGCAGCTGATTACCTCAATTGTAGCTTGTTGACACTCCCTTTCACATACCTTGGTGTTCCTATTGGAGCAAATCCGAGAAGATATCAGACATGGGATCCTATCATCTCTAAGTGTGAGAAAATTAGTGAAGTGGAAACAGAGAAATTTGTCTTTCAGGGGGAGAGTGACTCTTTTAAAGTCAGTGCTAACATCCTATTTACTTTCTCTCTTTTTATAGGATTCCTCATAAGGTGGTGGATAAGTTAGTAAGACTTCAGAGGAATTTTATATGGGGTGGTGATCAGCAGCAGAGGAAAATAGCTTGGGTCAATTGGGAGACGGTGTGCATGCCAAAGGAAGCCAGGGGTCTGGGAGTCAAAGACATTAATTCCTTTAACTTATCTTTACTGGGTAAGTGGAATTGGAACCTATTTCAACGACCGGGGGAGTTGTGGGCTAGGGTGCTGGACTCAAAATATGGTGGTTGGAGGGGCTTGAGCGAAGGAACTAGAGCAAAGACATAATCTATGTGGTGGAGGGACCTAAAGCTTGTGTTTCAACACCCACAACATGGTGTGATAATGAACAACTCAACACTATGGAAGGTGGGTTGTGGGACAGGTTTAAATTTTGGGAGGACGCATGGATGGGTGTGGAAGAATCGCTGCTAGCAAGATACCCCAGGTTGTATGGTATATCCTCACAGCAAAATCAATATATACAGCACATGGGGGTCTTCAGAGATACAGGGTGGGATAGTGTTTGTTCGATAATGAAGTAGATATGGTGGCCTCTTTCCTAAGGGAGGTCGATTGTCTCAAGATTCAAGCTCAGCAAGGTGACCAGTGGGTGTGGAAGGTAGATCCGAGTGGGCAATACACGGTCAAATCTGCCTATTGCGTTCTACGGTAGGAGGTGGTTGACGGGAACCTGGATGGGGCTCTTGAGGAACTGCGGAAGCTTAAGATTCCCTAAAAAATTACGGTATTCGCTTGGAGACTCATAAGAGATAGGCTACCGACAAGGTCAAATTTGCGGAGGAAGCAAATTGAGGTAGACGATCCGAGGTGCCCTTTTTGCAGATCTGAGGAGGAAAGTGCAGCACATTTATTCTTTCATTGTAGCAGGATATCTCCAGTTTGGTGAGAATCATTGTCGTGGGTGAATTTGATGGGGGCCTTCCCAAATCAACCAAGGCAACATTTTCTTTACCACATACATGGAGTGACAGAGGGAAAGAGGTCTAGTAGATGGAAATGGTGGTGGCTTGCATTGACATGGACCATTTGGAAGCAAAGAAATGACATGATATTCTCTAATGGGACATTCAACGCTAACATATTATTAGGTGATGCAATTTTCTTGTTATGGACATGGCTCACACATTTGGAGAAGGATTTCAGTATCCATTTCAACCAGTGGTCATCCAATATCAGAGCAGGATTCTCTAATAGTACAGGATAGCATTCTCAAGCAAACATTTGTATTATCTTTATTTTCTCAGCATTGGTTCAACTACTGCATAGGGACCAATTCTGAGTTGTCTATTGTATTTTCTAGTACCTCTGGTACTCAATTAATATATTAGTATTTTTGCTGATAAAAAAAAACTTTTTGAAGTGGTACCACAAGTCCTTCTCGGTTGCGTCCTCAGGGAATTGGGTGAAGTAGAAAGATGCTATGTCTTTCTTGTCCCTCCATTTTGCTCGATTATAGCTTTGTTGTTGTCCATTCCTGTTCCCGGCGTAGGTCCGACGGGGATCCTCTCTCAATCTCACTTTGTCACTCGTTTTAGCCTTTCCTCTAGCCCTAACTCTCTCCCACCCAATGTTTCTCTCTCTACTCATTCTCTCACTATATTCTTTACAAGTAGAAGCAACATTGACAAGTGAAACATTATTCTGCCTATTTACAAAGGAAGAACTAGATTGCAGAGAAACACTTGATTAAGAAGATACTCTTGAAGACTAAAGCAAGTTAGGCAAATGATAAAGCCCATCATGACCCACCAATCCTTGAAGAAGAACTTCTTTAGAAACCTAAGATTTAACCACGCAATAGGAGGGATGAAATTCAAAGAAAACTGAGTTATCTTTACAGAATTGACTGACACTAAGAAGGTTTTTTGTGCTTCATTATTGTAATATACCCATAGTTAATAAAACTATGTTTGAATTCTGTGCTTCTTATTGTGTTGGAAAGTCACATAGACTACCATCTTCTCTATCTCAAACTGTATATTCTGCTCCTCTTGAACTTATATACAGTGATTTGTGGGGACCATCTCATATTTCATCCTCAAATGGTTTCTGTTATTATATCAGCTTAGTTGATGCCTATTGTAAGTTCACTTGGATCTATTTTCTTAAAAATAAATCAGAAACATTTTGTTTTTCAGCAATTTAAATCCATGACTGAACTCTAATTTGATACCAAAATTAAGAGTGTTCAAACAGATTGAGGAGGTGAATTTAGACCTCTTACCTCATTTCTTCAAACCCATGGGATCATTCACAGGCTAATTTGCCCTCTCACTTCATCAAAATGGTATTGTGGAAAGAAAACACAGGCATATCGTTGAGTTAGGCCTCACTCTTCTCAAACAAGCTTCTCTCCCTTTAAAATTTTGGGATTTTGCCTTCCAAACTGCTGTTTATTTGATAAACAGACTTCGCATTGCTTCTCTTCAATTTCAAGTTCCTTATATTGTTTTGTTTAACAAGTCACCTAATTACAATTTTTTGAGTAATTTTGGATGTTCTTGGTATCCTTTTCTTAGACCCTATAATAAACACAAACTTGATTTCAGGTCACATGAGTGTTTGTTCCTTGGTTATTCCACCTCTCACAAAGGCTACAAGTGTCTCTCTCCTAATGGCAAATTATATGTTTCCAAAGATGTTATCTTCAATGAGCTTAAATATCCTTACAATGATCTTTTTCCACCTTTATCCAACTCTGTCACTTCTTCTAAGAGTGATTTTTTACCTACTGCTCATATTCCTCTTGTTTCAACTTCACCTAATGAACTCACTCATTCTTCTCAACATGTGGAAACTAATTTTATTTCTGTAAGTGTTGATCCCTCTAGATCTCTTAATACTAAATTCCCTAATTCTCAAAATGTCACATCATTTTCTCCTCTTTCAAATGCTGAACCAAATTCTGTTACTAATGAACACTCTAACACTGTTTCTGACTTAAACAGAAATCCAAGTGAACTGTCCAGTACCTCTTCTTCTCAGTCTCACACTGTCAGTTCTCCTTGTTCTTCCCTCACAAAATGTCCATCCTATGCAAACCAGATTCGAGTCTGGAACTCATCAATCTAGGCTGCATCCTTCACTGTTTTTGGCACATTGTGAACCTAAGACTGCTAAACAGGCTCTTGTTGACCCTCAATGGTTTGCTGCTATGAAACAAGAGTATGAAGCTCTTCTTAACAATAAAACATAGGATCTTGTTCCTTTTCCCAAAGACAGACAAGCTGTGGCTTGTAAGTGGATCTTCAGAATTAAGGAGAATGCTGATGGGACTGTTAACATGTTCAAGGCTAGGTTAGTGGCTAAAGGATTTCATCTGGTTGTTGGTTGTGACTTTAATGAAACCTTTTCTCCTGTGATAAAACCTATTACAATCACTCTTGCTCTTACTAATAAATGGGATTTGTTCCAGATAGATGTCAACAATGCCTTTTTAAATGGCCATCTTGAAGAGACTATCTAGATGCAACAACCACAAGGCTTTGAAAGTTCAGATAAAACCTTGGTTTGCAAGCTACAAAAAGCTTTGTATGGCCTTAAACAGGCCCCAAGACAGCTGTTTGATAGGCTCAAAGGAACTCTTTTACAGCTTGGGTTTGTGGCCAGCAAGTGCGATCCTTCGTTGTTTGTTTATAAAAAAAAAGGACACATTATCTGCATTCTTGTTTATGTAGATGATATTATTATCACTGGTACCTCCAATGTTGTAATTCAGCAACTCACCACTAAGCTGCATTCCAATTTTTCTCTTAAACAATTGGGTAAACTTGACTATTTTCTTGGTATTGAAATCAAATCAGTGGCTGATGGGACTATTATACTGACTCAAAGCAAATATATCAGAGATTTGCTTCAGAAAACCAAAATGGCAGAAGCACAACCTATTTCTTCCCCTATGACTGCTAATTGCAAGTTAACTAAAGCTAGCTCGGATTTATTCAGTGATCCATCTCTCTATAGGTCTGTTGTTGGTGCTCTTCGATACACAACCGTTACAAGACCTGAGTTAAGCTATGCTATGAACAAGGTCTGTCAGCTCATGGCTAATCCTATGGACTCTCATTGGACAACTGTTAAATGCATTCTAAGGTACCTTAAAGGCTCTATTCATCATGGTCTGCATTTCAAGGCTGCTCCTTCCTCTCAGTCTTTTACTATCAAAGCCCTGTGTGATGCTGATTGGGCCTCAGATCCAGATGATAAAAGGTCTACCTCTGGTGCAGTGATTTATTTTGGTCCTAATTTGGTCTCATGGTGGTCCAAGAAACAATAAATTGTGGCTAGATCTTCCACTGAAGCTGAATATAGGAGCTTGGCTCAAGCCACGACTGTAGTTACATGGATTCAAAATCAGAGTTATCTGTTCCGTTTCAGATCCTAGAGATTTATTTTATTGTGACAACCAAAGTGTAGTAGCTATCAGTCATAATCCAGTTCTTCATTCCCAGACTAAGCACACGGAAATTGACATCTTTTTTGTCAGGGAGAAAGTCTTAGCTAAAGAGCTCAAGTTGTATCATATTCCTGCTAAATCAATAATAATATCTTCCAGCTTTCTTCTTCTTTTTCTCTCTCTCAAACTCTATGACCTAGCATGCCAGAGGTTAGTAATACTGGAAGAAGAAACAACAGAATTAGAAACTATACTAGAGTTATTATTAATAGTTGCAGCTGAACTAGGGAAGTTTGTATTTGAAACAGAGGTTGAGGTAGACATCAGCAGAGAAGGTTTGTCTTGAAGCTTGAGATTATGTAAGGAGTAAAGTACATTAGCACCAACAACTTCTTGAAAAAGGATCTTATTGGTCTCTTGAGACTTCACAAGACATAAGTGAGGATGAAATTCAAAGAAAATAGAGTTATCTTTGGCAAATTAACTCACTTAACAAATTTTTCGAAATTGAAGGAACACATAATAATTTGTGAAGCTTAAATGTTATGCCAGCATCATTAGGAGACACAAAGGATGAGGAACCAGTATTAGAGATACTTAAACCTTCACCATTGCCTTTGAAAATCTGATCGGGTCCATCAAAATGGGTGAATTGTTTAATATTCTGAGTCATCACTCACATGAAAACTGGCTCCAGGGTCTGGAATCCAGGTAGAGCCAGCAAGACCATTCCCATGAGAGGAAGAATTTGTGAGCATAGCACTAGTTGGCTGGGGCCTGGAACAACAACCTTGGAATTTGGATTAACCCAGGTATTGGAGGCTTTGACTGATCCAATGGAGTAAGGAATGGGTTGAAGTGTGGTAGGATCATAGGGCTGAAAATTCATATCAAACCTAAAATGGAAAACATTGGCAGTGTGTCCATATTTAAGACAAATTTGACATTGGAAGTTGGCAAATCGACCACCACCACTTCCTCTGCCGGAGCCACAAGTTTTATAAGAGTTTTGGTGCGAATAGCCTTGAGTATAGTTCAAGGACGCAGAACTTATCACCTGTGCATCTCTGTTGTAGCGTGTTAGACAAGTTTCATGACCATAGAGTAAAGCTTTTATCTCTGCAATGGATGGAGGAGTGCGCTTCTTACTCTCGATTACTGAGATTATTGACACGTAATCTGACGGTAGTCCTTCGAGAAGCGCATCAACATACTACTCGTGACGAACAAGAACTCTGACGCCAGCAAGTTCATCAACATATCCTTTGATTTTGCACAAGTACTCATAAATTGATTTGCTGTCAAGTGTAACTATGCGCATCGCAGTGCGAAGCTATCGAGCACGGGACTTCGTATGCAGGCTAAAGTACTGATGAATCTTCTCCCAAACTTGATAGGAGTGATTCGACCCAAGAACACGCAATAATATTGATTTCGAAAGAGTAGATTGAAGCCAAACAAGGAGCATTTCATCTTGAACCTCCCAAGCTTCATAGTCAGGGTTGACGTGATCGGAAATTCGATCGTCCTCCGAGAGATACCGAGGTGGAACAACGGGATTGACGACGAAACGCTGCAACTTGTGTTATTTGATAATTGGTTCTACATGTTGACATCAGTGTAGTTTGAGTCATCAAGTTTTTCCGCAATGGAGTTTGGGAATGACTGAGAAACGATGTTCGACAGAGCGGAAGCCATGAAAGCACTGATCTGAACCTTGTGAAGGGACGATGATTATGAAAAAAATGGCTCTAGATATCATATTCAATAAACTGAGAAGGGAAAGGAGAGAAAACTGGAGAAAAATGAACTGATATTATTATGATCTGAAAAGTTAGTTAGAGTTAGTTACAACAGAGATATATATGGATCTCTGACCCTTTAAACTAACACTAACAAATTCTGACTCCCTAATCCTAGTTAGGTGCAGTTAGTCGAAGCTAACAACCCTTGCAAACATATAATTTGTTGTTTAACACTAGAGGGGTGCTGTTAGCAAAAACTAACAGCCCTTACAATCATTTTACAAAACTGTTTTCACAGTTGTACAAGTACATACTCTAATAAATTTGTAAAAAACATATAATAGTGAAGGATGGATGTAACTTTTCACATTTTTTTAATATTTAATCCTTTGTAACTTAGTTGCTTGCCTGCGTGTTTGTGTCTAACATTTCATAATACTCTTTCCAGATATGACAAGGGCGGACACTTATTCTTACCATCTTATATCATGCGTACTCATGGATCTAGGAAGCAACAAGATGTAATGAAGAATGTCAATGGAGCACAAATGCAAAAAGTTTTTGAGGTAGTGCATGTAAATTTCCATTTCCTTTTGACTAAATGTCACTTTTGGTCCTTTATGTTTTTCTATTTTGGTACATTAAGTTTTAAAAGTTTGTTTTTATCCTTTATGTTTTCAAAATGTATCGTTTTGGTCCGTATTTTAATTTACCATTTAAAATGTTAGAGTTCTATTAACATTTAAATTTTGAAATAATTATCTTCTCTTTCAAACGCTCTTTCATTCTTCTCAGGCTTGAGCCTCTGCAAGCACACCCCAAAAATAAATAAATAAACAAGCATTATTCAGAACTTTTATTTCACGTTTCAATTTTAAACCACTGAATCAGGTGCGGAGGTTTCTTCAAAGCTCAAACAGGACAAAGCCTTATTCGACGAAGGAGTAGAGAGATCCAACATGCTCCTTTGGGATCAAGCCTCCTTGCACCTTTGTTAATTCTGAAAAGCATAAAAGAAAATGGTAGCAATTAATAGAAATCCAAGCTAAGAGTTGTTCTAATTGTATGGAAATTGAAGTGATGGGAGGGACGTGGTGTACTTTTTGGATCCAATTTTCTTCAATTGTTCTTCGCAACAATGTTGTCAAACTTGTAACTCATAAGAGGAATGGTATGGGGGTAAAAGATCATAACACAACTCGCAAGAGTTATATGCATATATAAAAAATATATTTACATACATACACATACATAATAATACAGACAAGAAAAAAAAGGGGATAACTCATAATAAAACATAAAGATTAAGATCCAATACGTAAGACATAATAAGTTGAAATTACTTAATAAAAACACAATAGGCTAGAATATCATTCAAATTTAAACCAGGATAGTCATCCTCCATGTGATCTTCATCTTCCTCCTCATTAATAGCATCAGGATAGAACTATACTCAGTGGGCTCGCAAACAAAAAATAGAAGGATCACCAAACAGAAAACACCAAACAACACTTACCAGCACCGTCACATCAAGTAGAGAAGGGTCAATGACAACCAACGAGTCCAAACAACACAGTCAGCGTCGGCGACAACCAACAACGATGACGGAAGTGTTGACAACGACCGCTGACGGAAGCATCGGCGATGATCGAGATGGCACCTTTGAGCGAAGGGGAAGCAGCAGAGCATTTTGCAGAGAAGGGTCTTGCAGGTCCGCTTTTCTGTTTGAAACTGTTAGGATATAAGGAGAAGGGAGAGTTAGTTAAGATATACTATTAATGACTTAGTTAGTAAGATGGGTTTATTAGATATAAATAGGGGAAGAAGGACAGGAGAGAGGCAAATTTGTTGTCGTTGTAAATTGAGCATTAGCTCTTTGTGAAAGGAGAAATCCTTTGTGAAGGGGAAACCCTTGGAGGATAGTTTTCTCTCCTGTTTTTTGTTCTTTTAGGATCAAGATATTCCATCTTTCTTTCCTTTCTTCTATTGTGTGATTTGGGTTCTTAACAATGAAAATTATGATGAAGCAAAATTAGCAAGAGAAACAGCAAATGGAAAAGTTATGATGGAGGAAGAAGTTGATCCTTTGATCAAGAAGGAGAAACACAAGGAACACAAAGTGAAAAATGTGGGCTGCAAAGACCATTTTCTTGATAATCCAATACCAAAGTTGATCAAGAAAGAAGTCGAAGCTGGTGATGCAGCCAAGCCTCATTCTTTTCAAGATTCAGATTTCCATAAAAAGATTGTTATGATGAAACAAAAATCATCGTTGGACCCAGATTTGATCATGAAGGTGGCTGGAACATCAATGGTGTTGGAATCTTGGAATGTCAACTTGTTGGGTGAGCCTTTAGCATTAAACTTTGTTGTGTCTATGGATGATAGCTCGACAATGGGGCCAAGACAGAAGGGATGTACAAAGGCAGTCATGATGATTCATGTTATACGGAGTCCATCCTTGTCCCCACCACCACCGAAGTTGCCGTACCTGAGTTTGCATAAAGTGGCCAGTGGGTTTGCAATTGATTCCCTCTGGAAGAACACCAAAGAGGCACATCCTGTTAGTGTCAATGATTTAGTTTTGAAGGATGAGAAAGAGTAAAGGGAAGTTTTGGAATTCTATAAAGTGGGTCCAACTTTTTACATAATGGGCTGTAGAAATGGGATTCATAAAAGAGGGAGGAGCAAAAACTTGGAGTTCAACTGGGTGGCTAGATTTATACTGCTAAACTTGGATGCATGTATAGCTGATGACACGTTAATAGAGAAAAGGTGGAAAAAGATTGCAGTAACACCTATGGAGGTCTAGATTAATCAGAATTTGCTTCCATCCAGATCTCCACCGGAGCCACCAAACTTAACCCTGCATGCAAGGGCAGTGGATCATTCCTAGCTAAGCCACAATGGGTGATGATGTCTTCCGGCAATTGGAGAAAACTTGAGAAAATCTATCATTTCAATGTACAATTACAGTTTTCAAATTCCAACCATGAGGACAAGGTTGATTTTTAGGAGGGGTGTATTGTTAGGATATAAGGAGAAGGGAGAGTTAGTTAAGATAGACTACTAATGAGTTAGTTAATTAGTTAGTTAGTTAGTTAGATGGGTTTATTAGATATAAATAGGGGAAGAAGGATAGGAGAAAGGCAAATTTGTTGTCATTGTAAATTGAGCATTAGCTCTTTGTGAAAGGAGAAATCCTTTGTGAAGGGGAAACCCTTGAAGGAGAGTTTTCTCTCCTATTTCTGTTCTTTTCTATCTATTCAGTAAAATTCTTTCTTTTCTTCATTTTAATTCTTCGTTCCTAATAGAAACCCTAGAATAGGGTCTTACTTTATTTTCGAACTAGGTTTGTTGAACCCGACCCGAAAAGCCCAACTTCAAATTAGGCTGAACCCGACCTGCGCCCAACGTTCTGGATTGAGACGGAACTCAACCAACCATGTTTGCGAGCAAACTTACGTTCCCCTGTGCAATCCGTAGTAGCAATGATCTTCATCACGAGTTGACACGAGGAAGCCCCAAAAACTCGTAACACGAACGAGTATGCGAGTTTACTAGCGTGTTTGACAACATTGCATGGCAAAGATCTGAATTCGGTTCTGCGTTTCATGTTTTGGTTTTCATTTTGCCCCTTTCTAGTTCTTATGGCAGTGGAGGAGCAAAGTGTTTGAGATGGTTTGCGGGGAGGGTGAAGGTGATGTGGCAACGCAACCAAGAGTGGGAGGTAATGTAATGGAGCGGTCAATGAGGGGGAATATGTTGTGGTGGCGCAAGGTGACGCTTATTCGGACTCCCTTGCCTGCAAAGTGGAGTTCTTTGACACAGTGGCAGAGGACAGGGCAATGCTTGTTGATGAGGGAGTTGATATTGAGGAGAATAGGAACAACAAAGAAGCAGTAGAGGGTGAGGTCTTCTTGGTCATAGAAGAGCTTCTTGGTTTTGGGCTTGTCAGAGGAAGAGGACGATGATGGTGATCAGCGCTTTATGAGGTTGTTGGCGGCGGAGGTAGACATGAAGTCACCAGTCTCAGAGGCCCCTGACAACAATGATGTCGGTTACCCATAAAGCACCATTGTTTGTTTATTTGTTTTTGTTTCTAATTTTTAAAACAAAACAAAGATAGTGGTGGCTAAAAACCGCTAATATGTTGAAATAATTATTTCAAAAATTAAATGTTAACAAAACACTAATGCTTTAAATGGAACATTAAAGACAGGACCAAAACAATACCTTTCGAAAACATAAAAGATCAAAATGAAACTTTTAAAACTAAATATGCATAAAGGACCAAAAGTGACATGTAGCCATTCCTTTTTTGATTGGCAATGAAAATGTGTAGCAGTGTTATATAAAAATATGATAAGAAATTTGATGAATTGCTTGCATTACCAAATCAGTAACTTGTTTTCATTCAATGGTTACAAGTTTCTTATTATTAAAAATGTATTGTCAGTAGTCAGTATTTCTAAACAGTTTCAATCTTTGTATTCTGCATTTTCTGGTTCACTGAATTGTATCTATATATATATACTTTTTTTTTCATAATAAAAAGGCATCATTGTTTTGTGCAGACCTTGGATATTCTTGGCAACACCAAATGGCGAGTAAATAGAAGAATGCTTGGAGTTGTCGAGTCAATTTGGGCTGGAGGGGGTAACATTGCAGGACTGGTTGATTGTAAAGATGTAAGCATTTTTTTTTTGCTCAGCAAAAATAGGTAATTAGATATATGTAAAGTACCAGAGGTACTTAAAATACAGACAATAGAGATATACACAGCTGGTATCAATACTATCCTAGAGGTTAATATTAGATACCATCTGAACCCAAGGCCAAGATTACTGCTGTGGTGTACCTACTACAGAGAATCCTAGCCAGTACCCTTCTTTCCTATTTACCCAAATACATCCCCCAGCTGAGAGGACCACTGGTTGTAATGCATAGTGAAGTCTTTCTCCATAACTTTAAGCCATGACCATAATAGGAGAAGTGCGTCATCCATTACTTTTCTTGTGTTGAAAATATGTGTGTCAAAAACTGTTTTGTTTCTATGCTGCCAAATGGTCCACGTGAGGGCTATCCACCAGCATTTCCATCTTGTATCCTTAATACTATAGACATTCCCGTTGGTGTGTTGCATAAAGTGTTCAATTGGGTTCTGTGGAAAGACAGCCTTTTTTCCCACCCATAACAATGATTCCCACCACAGGGGGAGTATTCTGCTGCATTGGAAAAAGAGATGTGCTGCATCCTCCTCCATATTGTTGCATAATGGGCATGTCACATCAGATATCTCCACTTGTCTCTTCCTTAAGTTGGCCTTTGTCGGTAGCCTGTTCCTAATGAGCCTCCATGCAAACGCCGCTTTAGGTGGTATCCTTAGTTTCCATAACTCCACGAAAGGCCTATTATCTACAACCCCCCTTGTTGCTTCTGACAAGATGTAAGCATATATAAAAAAAACATAATTGATTACTTGTAATATTCTTCTGTCCATCCAAATGAATTTAGTGCTTGTATAAAAGAGAGAGGGGGCAGGTTTTTAGGTCTTCATAGAAGAGTGATTGTATTCTTTCTGCTTTTTTCCCCCATTTACCTATTTCTTCTGCCACTAAAAAAGCTAAGTAAAAAAGTGGCTTTACAAACAAACAAATAATGACAAAGCCTTATCCACTAGGTGAGGTAAAAAGGGACTTTACATGAACTAAAAATATATTCACTTCTGTATGGTAGTATTTGAATCGTTTGACATCCTTGAGACTGCAATGAGTCGAGATTAATCACAGACTCAGTCTAAAATTTCCAAATTCATTTGATGGCTAAATCCATATACATGTTCATTTGATGGCTAATTAATTCTCAATGTTACCTATTACTATGCAATTAATCTAGCCTTCATATATTCTTCTTTGACTTGTAGGTTCCTAAACCAGATAAGCCGCCTGTAGAGGATTTAAAGCTAATTCAGGAGTGGAAATGCAGTGTAAGGAAGGCAAAAAAAATTAATCTGGAAAGGCATTCTCTAAGATGTGACACCGAACTTAAGCTTTCTGTAAGACCTTCCCTCTCACCGTAAAATATTTTTTTCAGTGATATGTTTGAACTATTGGGAACAACTGCAAATTCCAAATTTAGTTACATCCGTGTCCTATGATTTTACTTGCATCTTACATAATAGGATGTTGGTAGGGTTATGACATGAGAGGCAAACACAAGGACTCCACACAGGATAATTTTAGAGCCCTGTGTAGGGTTGTGCATATATTTCTCTGTTCACATGACACAAATGAAAGGAAAAGCATCCAAATACATAATTAGATGTGATTTCCAAAGTTTGTTTGTTCAATGTGATCATTAATCGCATAATCTGAACTAAGTTTACCATTATCATGTTCAATACTATCCCATGTTTCACTAGTTGAGCAATAATTTAAAGAAAATACATTCTTAAACAGGTGGCACGAAAAATGAAAGATGAGGAAGGCTTTTATTATCCTCACAATCTTGATTTCCGTGGTAGAGCATATCCTATGCATCCTCATTTGAATCATTTAGGTTCTGATCTGTGTCGAGGACTACTTGAATTTGCTGAAGGGAGGCCATTGGGAAAGTCTGGACTAAGGTGGCTGAAGATACATCTAGCAAATTTGTATGCTGGTGGTATTGAGAAGCATTCTTATGATGGGCGCCTAGGATTTATAGAGGATCATATTCATGATATATTTGATTCTGCTGATCACCCTATTAACGGAAATCGTTGGTGGTTAACAGCGGAGGATCCTTTCCAGTGCCTTGCTGCTTGTATTAATCTATCAGAGGCCTTAAGAAGCTCATCACCAAATTCTTTTATCTCTCATCTTCCAATTCATCAGGTAAATTCATCATTGGAAGCCTTAAAAGCAATGAAAAAAGAAAGCTGTTATAGCCTTTTTCTTTTGGGAGTTCTTTTGATGTTAATCAAAATTGATTCCAAGAGTAGACCCTCAAGACCAAAAGGTAAATGCAATAAAAGAGAAAGCAAAAAGGAAAAAATGAAAGATGAAATTTGGTACCAAAACCCTATAAGTGAATGCATTGTTGGCTTTTTCATGTTGCAAAACTCTATGATATGGGTCACTTTTCAATTTAAACTTTTTTTCTGTATGTTTTCAAAAAGTATTTGTTAGTAATGGTACTCTGATGAAATTTTAGGATGGTTCCTGCAATGGCTTACAGCACTATGCAGCTCTGGGAAGAGATAATGTAGGTTTACAAATCTCGTTTCTTTCCTTTTGCAATGGCTCTTAATAGAATCTTTTTAACTTTATATACTTTGTGGACTTGTGATGATTTCACTGTTATATAATGTTTTTGTATAGCTTTCTTCAACATTTATCCTTGAGTAACTTTGGCATTAAATGTGCTAGTATTGTTAACAATGAAAATCATTTTATGGAAATAGACCTTAATCTAATACTGGAAGATTCTAGGCAAGTTGTTCCTTGAAATAACAGTCTCTATGATCAAGTGGTCAAGATTTCTATCCATAATTCCTTTAAACCTCATAAATTGAACTTAATATTAAGGTACAGCGTGTCTATTAGACTATAAATTGTTCACACCCCAAGCAGTTCTTGCATGGTGTGTTATAAATGTAAAATCATTAATGGGCCTTTACCTAATAAATTATGCTTTTAGGAAAGTGGGTCCTTGACAAGTTTTGTTATAGTGTATTGAAATAAAATAACCACTATCTAGTACTCCTGTGAGTCATCGTATCAATACAGCTTATTCAATACATAGAAAAATAGTCTTCCTTTTTGTTTTTTATTATTCTGGCAGCTATTTGATGCTACGTTACCTTCATGTGATGATATATCCATGGCCAGTAATTAATTTTACAATTAAGTGATATCAATCTTATAATTTATAATTTGCTAATTGCCTTCCCTTTCTTTCAATCATTGGTTTTAAATTTATTTGCATCAACATGCTTCTAGCTAAATGTAGTGATTAGTTTTTCTATTACCTTTCTGCTATGTTGGATCAGATCTATTTAAAATTGGCCATGCTTTGTAGTGATGTTCTATTTTCCTGACCACCTGAGTCATTGATCAGTATCGCCAGAAACAACTCATGATTGCAATGATTGATAATTACATTTCTATGGCAATTAAGGTGTTTGTTATTTAATCACATTCTAAAATGGCTACAGTGATCTTTGTCAGTGCAGAATTTATTAATCTGTCCCACACACATATATGGTCCCTTTGCTTTTGATCCACTTCCTTCCATTACTAGTGTGGTTAAAGTGATAAATTATTCTACATTATTTTCCATTTCTGGTTAGTGGCATTTATTATTCTCACTTTACTGGAATAAATGTACTTTCTCAGCTGGAGGCTGCTGCAGTTAACTTGGTTGCTAAAGAGAAACCTGCTGATGTTTACACAGAGATTGCTGTTAGGTATATTAAATTCATTTCAGCTGTGTTTTGCATTTGATGCTGTTACTATATTGACATCTGAGCCCTTCTTGTTATTACTGTACTTCCTCACTGAATAGAAAATTTTTACATGTTTTTGTGTTTTTCATTGGGGTAGTTTCATTTTTGTTAAATCTTACTTCATGACCTACTATTCTTGTGTAAATTATCCAAACTCAGAAGATCTTTTGTGATCCATAATATTCTTGTCATAATTACTTTGGACTATTAATATTTTAGACATTTAAATTGAAATATGGGTAGGGTTTATGATATAATGAGACGAGACAGCAACAAAGACCCAGATACCTTTCCAAATGCTTTGTTAGCAAAGGTGTTGCTTGGTCAGGTCAGTCTTGATTTCAAGTTTCAAAGTTGTGCTAATTACTAAATGATAAAATTTCTACTCCAGCAATTGGCTATGGTTTCTTTTTTCTGTTCTACTCTAAACTTTTGAAAGTATTCAGATTGATAGGAAACTGGTCAAACAGACAGTAATGACTTCTGTTTATGGTGTTACTTATATTGGGGCACGGGAGCAAATTAAGAGAAGATTAGGGGAGAAAGGTCTCATTACTGATGATAGACTTTTATATGCTGCATCTTGCTATGCAGCTAAGGTGAGTATCAGCTACATTATATTCTAGGATTTTAGCTGTTAGAGATTGCAATTGCTGCCTTAATGTGCAATTACTAAACTATTATCATTGCATTGTGAGATCATTTCCTCCTTCAATGGTTAATACTTAATAGAATAGAACAGCAAAATTTTCTTTCTACTAAGATCTCTGTATTTATGTAAAAACAAAAAAAAGAAAAATCTTTATTGGCATGCTTATGCATTCCATCAGGTTTTTTGATGTATTCAAATGCTCTTATCATTCTGGTTATTATTAGGAAGTTTGATTGACATTTTCAAACTTAATTTCTGTAGGTGACATTGGCTGCCCTTGGAGAAGTTTTTGAAGCTGCACGTGGCATCATGGGTTGGCTTGGGGATTGTGCAAAGGTTAGCTCTCTTATCACACACAGTATGTTGGATTCCAAATGATGCCATTGGTCCTCTTAGTTACTTTTGGCACTTTGTTTATGGGTTTATGCATATATGTGTGGCTGCATATTTCTTTGCTTAGTCTCTTTTCCTGAAAAGGGTCACTCTGAAACATTCTACAGGTGATTGCTTGTGAAAACCAGGCTGTTCGCTGGACCACTCCTCTTGGTCTTCCTGTTGTACAACCATACTGTAAAACTGAACGTTATCAGGTGAGCCTTCATGGATATTTTCTTTTCTTCTTTTTGGTATTTATTGAAAGGAAGCGAAAACAAGAGAACTGAATCCGGGAGTGTATTACACAGCCAAGTATATTATTATATTCTATGGATAATAATAAAGGAATAATTGCAGATATCCTAATTGCCTAATTACTGTAATTACATAGAACCTAGAATAGTCCCATGACAAAAAACCATGATATAGTATGAATCATATGCACTCCCTCTCTAGTTGGAGTATATGAATCATATGCACCAAGCTTGTTACATATAAATATACTAGGCGGTTAGTGGCAGCCAAAAAATAAAGGTGACATGACCAGAAGTGGTGTGTGTGGTTGCCAGCAGGAGAGTACGTCAACTAACAGTGGCACAGAAGGGCTGGAAGTGACTGGAAAAAGGGGAAATCACTGAGCATTGGCATGAGCTGAAAACCAGATAGGAGACAGTTTCTGAAAAAAATGTTAGCACTAATAGGGTCCACCGGAAGGCATGAAATAGTTGTCTCTTGTCAAGCTCTGGATAACATGTTGAAAGTAAGAGTTTGGCCATCTTGAGCTGGTGCCATTCTAAGGTAGTGTTGGCTCTGCATAATATTAGCTTTTTTTCTTCTTAACAGGAGAAGCTGGACCAAACAGTATTATATTGAAGTTCTAAAAATTATAAGGACCTTATTTTATAGTATAATTCTAAAAAAAAAGAGCTTCTACAAAAGCTCCATTGGAGTAGCTTCTCCTATGCTTATGCGGAGCATTTTTGTAGCAAACTCCTATTTAGTTCCCACCATGTACATTTGTCCGAGTATAAACAACTAGAAGCTGATCTTTTTATTGGCATACTCCTACATTTGCATTTGTACATAAAACTTGAGTTCCACTAAAAAAAAGACAATAGTTTGAAAGACAACTCAGGGATGTCGGTGAAGTCAAGGAATATTTCTAGAAAGAAAGAGCTAGAATATCCATGAGTCCAAAAAAAGAAAATTCTGACTTTCTTAAAACCAACATTTGGAAGCTTCAAACCATTATTTTGAAGATAACTCAGAGATCTTGGTGAAGTCAGGGAATATTGCTAGAAAGAGAGCTGGAGAACACATCAGCCTCAGAAGGTTTAAATGAATCTTGTAGGAGAAAAGAGCCAAAAAGGAATGAATCTTGACCAACTTGAATCTCTTGTTGAAATGCAGAGTGATTCCTATAGATGACTCTCAGAAAGTGTTTTTTAAAAGATAAGATTGAATCAAGAGTCACTAATGAGAAATAACAAGTGAAGCTATTTATAATTTTAACAGATAAAACCGATTCAATCGATTATTAAGTGTGGTAATCAATTAATTTGTTCAAATCCCTCTTGCTCTGCATTTTCAGAAACGTGGTAATCAATTACAGATTGTGGTAATTGATTATCTCGTTTCACAGAGAGATGTGGAACTTCCTAAATCAAAGAGCAAGCAATGTGGAATTTCCTAACACCCCCTTCCATATAGATGCCTGCCAGAACAAGCAAGCCTACTCTAATAGGTGAAGGCGAGAACCAATATGGACTTATAGACTTTGATACCATGTAAAATGAGAGAAAATATATAGGGATAATAGACTGAAACCATGTGTTCCAATACACAACGGTGTAGAGTTTATATAGGCTTATAGCATTGATTGCACATAAATACATGATATTTGGTTTCCTTTAAATCAAGGATTATATGCCTACAAACTACATTTATTACAATGTCATTTAGAATATCTTTCAGATTCTCAACACCAACAATGACTTGTGATTGAATGTCAGTATAAACTTGTTTTGTACTGTCTATGCATGGCCATTAAACTCTTATTGAATTAAATTATGTTAAATAAACTTGTTTTTTTTTATCTCCTTTAAAATATTATTGAACAACAATATACAATAATTTATATATTTTATCATTTGCAATCAATGTTTATAATACTTTAATTAATATTATATATATTATTTATAAATCACCATTAAAATTTTTTATTAATTAAATAATTTTTTGACATTTTTAAAAATTAAATTTTTTAAATATTTATACTTTAATATTTTTCATTATTATTAAAATAGTTATATGTAAATTAAATTAATTTTACAGAATATTTTTTTATAAATATTATTTTTTCATTGGTCGAGATAAGTAGTTTTAAATAAAACTAAAGATTTTAAAAATATTACCAAAAAACTTTTAGCTTAAAAGTAGCTTTTAGGCTAAAAAAATTGAATATGGCAAACGACTTGTACCGTTTTTTATCTTTAGATTTAGCATAAAATTAGCTTTTGAGTTTTTTTTTATTAAAAAAAAATTGGAGCTAAGCATTCCATGTGTTGTTTGTGCATCATTTCGTCCATATTCTCACTGTCATCTTTGCATCTATGATAATTTGTTTCTTTAGTAGTCAAATGTTAGGAATGCCTCATTTCACTTTGTACTTGTTTGGGAGTTGGAATATCTTTAAACTGGATTATTGAACGTAATATGTATTTTTCAGTGTGTTTATTTGTAACGAGTTGAGTTTTTATAAGTTTTGGTTTGAGAGGATGTGTTAAAATATTAGAATTTCTGTTGTTAGTAGCCTTATTATTTATGTGGTATTACTGGGTTTAGCTTGTGCTAGTTGGTCCAGAATATTAGTATAATAGGAGTCTAGGGTGGTGCTTTGTATCACATCTCCTTATTTATGTATATTTCTCTCTTCTCCATCTTTCCATGAGGCGATAATTTCAACAAATAGAATAGTAACTCAACAATGAGACGGCAAATTTAAAGTCCTACCTAAGTGGGCCAGGCCTAGATCAACAGTCTACCTACACAATATGTAATAATATATTAGTGATAGTGGACACTGCGTTCTGTTGCACTTGGAATTAGTAGCATATTGACAACCTGATATTTTCTCATAAATAGCCCGATAATATAAATTATAGAAAATAGAAATCCATGGCCAGGTGCCAATAATTATACATTTTAATAAAATTATATGGATTTTAAACTTTTTGGCTGATCTCCATACATTTTAATAATGAATCTCACCATGGACTGCAGATAAGAACATCTCTTCAGCTTTTGGCTTTGCAGAGGGAGGGAAGCGCAGTAAGTATAGATAATCTTTATATTCCACTTTTCTTTTCTTTCTGAACTATTTTCATTATTAAGACTGTATTCCAGGTATCTGTCAAGAAGCAGAGAAGTGCATTTCCTCCAAACTTTGTACATTCATTGGATAGTTCACACATGATGATGACTGCTCTAGCTTGCAATGACGCTGGATTATGTTTTGCAGGTTTGAAGACAACATTTTACTAATGATATAATAAACATTTGTGAAGTTTCGCTTTAGAATAATAAATTCATAAATATTAGTTTGCTATTCTTTTTAAATGGATAGAATTTTCCTGTTTTGTCTTTGGTGTTTGTTTAATTGTATTTGGAAGTAGGGATGGAGTTGGAATCAGTTACTTTTACGATTGTAATTGTAAAGAAAATGCAGTTTGCTGTAGGCTTGCATTTTAGAGGAGTTTCTTTCTTTCTTTATAGAATCCATTCTTCTAGTTAAGGTCATCCACAGGGACACTAATAGAATTGCCGTATGTGAAATTAGTGATTAATTTCTGAAAATTGCATGCAGAAACTTGCTTGCGCTCTCTCTTTTGTGAGATAGAAAATTCAATCTTTAGTTCACTTAGTATGAGTAGGATTGGCCGTATATCATAGTTTCTATAGTTGAAATGTCATTCTTTCATCATTGTGTCCTGATCCTTTTTCTGGTTTCTTCATCTCAAACCTCTCAGTTTGTCTTTAAATACGTGTTCAATACTGAAGATCTTGAGATTGTGCTTTGATCAATGAGAAAATTTAGGTTAATCCATTTTAATGAACATAAATCCAGTTTTAGCTTTCAGGTTCTGTAAATATATTTACATTTATTTTCACTTTTTATGCTTAACTTCGAGAAATTTGGTGGAGGGAAATGTCTATTGGAGAAATATGCCTTCTTTTTCTTTTCTTACATGTTTCTTCCTGCTTGATTTTTGAGAAATGATTATTATTTGCAGGGGTTCATGATTCGTTTTGGACACACCCATGCGATGTTGAGAAAATGAATCAGATTCTAAGGGAAAAATTTGTGGAGCTTTATAACATGCCTATACTTGAAAATGTGAGTTCTTGCTGTGGCCTGAGAAATATATGCTTATCTTCTAGGAGTACATGGAGAAAAAATTAATATTTTTCATCTCACTATCCATTGACCTTTATCATGGGTGAAGTTATAGAATTTTTTGATCTAAAACATTTTGTAAAATGTGTGCTAAACTGCAAAAGAAAATTTTTCTTTGAAATTTATCCCATTTTGAAATTCACATTGAGGTTATTATTTTTTCTGAAACTTGCAAATAAACATCCTAAGGCTTGCTCAGGTTCATTATATGAGGACCATTTAAGTACAGGATTGACCATAGCTTTAGCCTTATACTATCGTGGTATTTGCTTGAGGACACCCGGACTAGTACTCTGGAATCTGAAAGCTTAAGTATTATTAGATTTCTATTGCCTCAAAATTTAAATTAAATTTATTATATTATGGAATGATGTAAAAGTTTTGATGCAATGGTAAGGTTGCTGCCAAGGGACTTGAATGTCATGAATTTAAATCTTGGAAAAGGTCTCTGCTTTTGTGGGGGCAAGCCTATCTGCATCTACCTTCCCCCAAACCCCACTGTCTTGTGCACTTTATCTATCTCTTATATTATTGTTGAATTGATTTAATATTTATTTATTCACCTAGTTTATATAAATTACTTTCCCAGTGAACTAGGAAATGTTAAAGCTGAGCTGATCCTACGTACTATTACAGATGTTGGTTGAGATAATGCTATGTTTCTTAAAAAAATATTTATCCATTGGCCAATATTAAACTGACAACATCTAAGTTGAAAGTAAACTTATGCTAAATCATATTGTCCGTTTGTAATCCAAAATGTACCTTTTTAGAGCACCAGAGTGGATAAAAAAAAACCATAGGCTGTTTTCTTTAACCTTCTCATGATGGAACTTTGATTTGTTGACAGTTGCTTGAGGGCTTCCAGACTACATATCCAGGATTGGCTTTCCCTCCTTTGCCAAAGAGAGGTGATTTTGACTTACAGAAGGTTCTTGATTCTCCATACTTCTTCAACTGAGCAATTCTTCACATTCAACAATTATAAGTTGCACTGAAAGTATTCTTTGCTTCCAATGCAAAATATGGATGAACTTGTGGGGTGCAATTCATCCTGTTTGGAGATGGGAATGCTGATCCAACATTGCTTATGGAGAAGGCCGAGAAGGAAAGAAAATAGGTTCTGATAATATTTTGAAAATGTATCATGTTCTAGAATGCTCTGAAGTCAGAATGATACAAAGACTGAAGCAAAAGCACAAGCAAGAAGGAGGTGAAAACAGCAATAGCAGACCAAGAATACGAAACAAGGGTGCATTCACAAGACACGGGTGCAGTCAGTAGGAAAACCCAAGAGGGTCATCACAAGGCCCTCTTACCTCAAGGATTACATATGAAAGTTGGTGAGAAAGGAAGCTGACCTGGTTGCGCAAAGGAAATCCACAATTGCAGAATTGTTGGCTGTTGGTACTGCAGGGGACAGCATGATCACAATAGAATTAGCCAATGATTTAGAAAATATTCCCTGAGCACAAAAGGACAAATTCCGTTAGTAGGGAAACTAGTATAAATAAACAATTGTAAAAGTGATGATATATGAACAAAATACAAGCTTCCTTTCCTTCTGTGCCTTCTTCTATCCTCTTCTCCCTTATATTCTGGAGGTGCTGGCCTCGAATCCAGCAGTTTTTCACGTTGTGTCTAACACAGAACTTGATATAAAGATCTATTTAACACAAGGTGGCATTACAGAGAGGTTTTATCACCCCTCAAATTTATAACCAACATTCAGGGAAGGAAATTCACCATGAAATTTTAATGTTGGTGATATCCAACACCTGAATTGAGTTGCTGCTGCACAATAGACGTGGGTACTGCTAACTGCTTGCAGCAGAATCTTGTGTACAGTGCGGAACCTATGGCTAGGGCTAACTTTGACAATGCATTTTTTACTTGCAAAATAAATGATAAATGTATTATATAGTATATAAAATTATCAGAGGAAATGCAATTATAAAGTGTTATATTGAGAAGAAATGCAGAAGTATAGTGCAGTTCGTCCTTGTTATCCCAAATTGAAGTTTGAAGAAAGAACCACTAATGCTATGAATTAAATTGCAGTTCATTAATGTATTTAGGCCGCAAGTATGTTTTATGGTTTGCACGCCGTTATCTGCACTCATGTAATGTTAATGCGAAACCATTAACTTTTCATCATAATATGGAAAATACTGAAACGGTCAATAACTTATTTCTGTATCATTGCGGTGAGAACTTCACGATGGGGTTAAAAGGGTGAATTCCATTTAACAAGCATGTGCCTTCCGAGGAAGTGGCATGTAAAAGTTATGCAATTGGTTTTTGAACCCTTGTCTGAGTTGATGAAGGGTATGGGTGTTTGGATTCCTCGCTAGCACAAGTTTATTCAATCCTTTGATAACTGTTCTGCGTTCTAGTGACAACTGACAAAGCTTTAGTTCAACCAAACCAAGAAATAATAGAGGTGGTGTGGCTTCACATTCTGAGGACTCCAATTACTCAAACTATCACATTTAATCTTTATTTAGGTTAGTTATCGGAGTTTAGACTATATTGCCATAATTATGCTTCTTTCTTCAAACTCCTGAACGAACGCCCATCCACTACTGCATGTAAAGTCTATCAATAAACTCTTGAATTGAATGGAGTGTGGTGAAAGCAAGAAGTTATTATCATCGTAAAAAAAAGGTTAAATATATATTTGATCTTCAGAAATTTCATCGAATTTGGTTTATCTTTAAACTTTTTTTTTTTATTGATATTGGCCCTCAAACTTTTGAAAATAGGTGGAAGGTTCCTCATCTTAACTCTGTTAACATTTTTGCTAATGTGACTAACAACTACTACGTGAATGCCACATGTGATGTTTGTGTCACGTGACATCAAAAGAAAATTGAGAACTTTTTTAAGAAAAGCAAAGACTCAAACTAATTTTGACCAAATCTTCAAGGATTAAAGCCATAGTTTTAAAATTGCAGACTAAGGTCAATTTTGACAATTTTTAGGGACTAAACACATTTTATTGCAACAATAAAAATTCGTCAAAATTGATCTTAGTCCCTACCTACATTTTCAAAATCATGGTTTTGGTCTCTAAATATTTTGTCAAAATTGGTTTTGCTCCCGTTTTTTTTTAAAAATAATCATAGTTTTGATCCTTTTATGTCATGTGACATTCACATGAAACTAACATGTGACATTCATTTTAGATGTCAATCATTAGTCGTATTAGCAAAAATTTTACCAAAGTTAAGGTGAGCGACTAATTTTATCTATTTTTAAAAATTTGAGAAATAAAATCAATGAAAAAAAAAAGTTTGAAGATTATAAACTAAATTTGATGGATTTCCGAGGACCAAAATCATATTTAACCGTAAAAGAAGACAAGTTTCAGAGAGTTTGTTCTTCTAAAGCAAGATCTATGTCTATGTTTCAGAGGAGGGTTATATTCAGCTCATAGCACAATAATAATGGAAACAGAAAGCCCGTATAAAGAAATGTAATCACTTTCTAGGAGTAGTTCATAAGCACAAGTAATAAAATCATGTACCTACCAAATAAACAGTGAAAAGCACACTTTGTAGGAAGTAATAATACAGAATTGTAGACCTAGTTTATGTAATGTGCCAACCTACCATCATAGAACCAATGCTTCAGTGAATCACAATTCCGGATTCAACCATATGGCTGCTTTTGGAGCTGAAAACTCTAGCGCAGGCAATTTCTGAAATCAGCCTCAAAATTGGAGCTTTAAGTGGCATTTTATCTTCTCGACCGATTGGTTGCATATGCGAGAGTGCATATTGTGCTCGTGCAATTAGCGAGAAATATTCAGGGTCATCACAGTAACTTTCCATGGCATATCGTCATACTTCCATTTCATACTTAACAATTCATGTAGGTCAATATCTTGTACGGCTATTGCACTGAAAAACCAGGATATCTGGACTCAGATTCAGAAGTCAATCATGATTTCTACTATGAAAAGAACGGATGTAGAAAGCAAATAAAAAGAACTTCCTTTCTGAATAAAATACATATAACATACACAATTTATAGATGAAAATATGAACTTGTGCTAATCAGACTATAAATATTGGTCATGCAACTATACATGAATGATCAAGATTAGTAACTAGAGTTGAAAAGTCATGCACATGTAATCTTAATCATTTAAATATGATTTAATAATCTACATTTATACATCTTATTTTCACAATAATAAGAATTCTCATTTTATACACAACATATATATGTGTCGGGGTGGGGGGGTGGTAGTGGAGATGTATTTAGTGAGAGGATTTTTTTTGCAATATAGTTGTTAGAGTAAATCTTGACCACACAAGCATACATAAATGACTCACGCATACAAATAGGTCTCACCCCTGTGGGAGTGTGACGTTGATATTTGAACATCATCAAACAGTCAGTATCAGAAGGATGAATGGCTCTGATTCTCGAACACAAATTTGCAAAACTTGATACATCAACAAACATCTGTTTATTTGTTTTATTTTTGCTACAAGATATACAGAAAAATCTTACCAAGGGAAGCCATAGTTCAGAGGCTTTACTCATGTAGGAATTTTAAGGTCAAACTATTCTTCAAAGAACAAGGGTTAGAAGGTCCAAGACCACTTAGATAATGCCATAGCTTTATGAAATTCATATTTTCATCTGCTTCATCCATAATGACCATTTAACTGCTTCTAAAAATTTATCATTTCGTCGCAGTGCAGTGATAAGATTAGTGTAGCTTTTCTTGTCAGGTTCTATTCCATTTTTTCTCATTTCCTTGATCAAACCTACAGCTTCTGCAACCATTCCTGCAATCCCATACGCCTTGATCAATGTGTTATAGCTGCACAAATCAGGTCTGAGTCCACATTCTTTCAATTCTGTAAGCACATTAGCAACTTCATTAATCCATCCTTGTTCTCCATAGATATTGATCAAAGTGTTGTATGTGTAGTGGTCAGAGGCACAATTGGAATCCTTCATCTTTTGCAATACAGATCTAAATGTCTCCATTTGGCCATCTTTCCCATAAGCATCCAGCATTGAATTGTATGCTTCGAGAGAAACTGAAAACCCATCGAATTCCATTTTCTGGACTGTTGATGACATGTTGTTGAAGTCTTTATTTTTCCCATATGCAGCTATGATAGTATTGTAAGTGATCACATCAACCAGGCCTTGTTTCTTAGCCATGCAGTACAGCCTCCAAACCTTGTTGAAAAGCTTGGCTTTCCCGAAGACATCAAGCATGACATTGAAGGTAATTGTGCTAGGTGCAAATCCATGCTGTACCATCTCGTCAAAAAGCCTGGAAAGCTCATCTACTGGAAGAGCCTGAGCACAGCAGTTTAGGACACAATTATATAGTTCCTGGTCCCAATCCTCTCTACTTTTTGAGATTTTGTAGTATAAATCAGCCAATTTAGTCGCCATGTTACATCTTTGATAAATACGCAGCATATCACATAACAAAAACTTGTCTGGAACAATATCAGGCCGCATGTCAATTGCATCCAAAACTGCACAAGCATCCTTCAAAGCTCCAGCTTTGACATACATCCTTACAACAATGCTAAAAGCAATCATATCCAAGGCAACTCCCGAAGACTTCAACTTCAGATACAACACTTCGGCATCCTTGAAGAGGCCCATGACACTGTAAATGTCAATCATGGTGCACGCAATGTGCATGTTCGGATTGTCGTCACTTTTGGGCATTCGACTGTATATCTTCACAGCATCCTCCAGCAAACCTGCCTCTTTGCACGAGCAAATCAGAAGATGATACAGGTTATCCTCATATCTAGGATCTTGCCACTTCTTGTCATTCAACACTTTCAAGGCATCCTCCACCAGCCGATGCTTCACATAAGCCATGACGAGAGTGGAGCAAGAACTTTGGTTTACTAACACATGCTGATAAAACGAACCTTTGAGCAAACGCGGCACCTTATGAACCTTCGCAGCCCTCTCATACACATGCAGCAGAGTACCAATTATAGAAGCATAGTGGCATCCACAATCCACCATATCATCAAGGATCCCAACAGCACCCTCGTCATCTCCGTAATTAGCTTCCAACTTAATCAACGTAAACAAGTTTGATGAACTGGGCTTGAACCCCATCTGTTTGAGCTCCTTATAATACCTTGTCGCGTATTCATAGTTGTCAGCTCTACCCCAACCCTCAATCATGGATCGATAAGTAGTTTCATCCGGATCCACCTCCAAACACCTCGTTATCCTCATAAACAACCTCTGTGCAGCATCCATTCTCCTAGCCTTTCCAAAACCAGTTATCATAGTATTGAAAGCAACAATATTATCAGAAAACCCTGCCTCTTGCATTGCCTCCAAGACTCTCTCAGCATCACCCAGTTTCCCTTGCTGGCTATAAGCATTCAACATCACCAACCAATTCTCCAAATTGGGCACCACCTCGTCCTTCCTCATCAACTCGATCACGCCTTCGGCCTTCTCATACAACCTGAGACGCGTGTAAATGGTAATCATGGACGAATACGCGGATTCACACACAATACGAAACCCTCTCATTCGGGAAAAGGCAAATTCCGCCTCCTCGAGGTTCCAACCCTTCCGGTAGAGCCCCATGAGCATCCCAATGGTGGCCACATTGGGCACGACGCCGCAATCCAACATCATTCGGAACCACTTTGTTCCCAATTGCACGAGGCTCTGCTTGCAGCACGCGTAGATAAGGGTGTTGAAGGCGTTGCAACTTATCAATTCGGAACCCTTCATTTCGTAGATGAGCTTCTCCGCGCCTTCCCAGTCTTGCCTTCTGCTGAGAAACCGAAGCATTACGTTGTAAGCGGCGGCGTTGCGCTCCAACTTGCCCGTCGCCCTCATCCTCTCGAAGAACGACAGCGTTTTGTCGGCGGCGGCGGCGCTCGCTTCGAGGCGTTTGAGGATCGCGTTGCAGTGCTCCGTGCTCAGTTCGGGAGAGAAATCGACGTCAGCATCGCGTGAGAAGAAGAGTTTCTGCTTCTCCGTGTTCTTGGGTAAGTAACTGGGTTTTGTTTTTGGGTGTTGTCGGTTTGGCTTGGGCGTTGGCTTCGAAGCCCGAAGCTGAGGCTTGGAGTTGAGGTTGGCCTCGATGAGCTTGGTTTTGATTTTGAAAGGGGGATGTAGGTTGGACTGAAGGGAATCGGAGGCGTCGAGGGAAAGGGAGAATCTGAAGAAGGAGGCCATGGCATGAGGGTAGTGGTTGTTACCGGTGGTGGAACCACTTCATTTTGATGTCATCTCATCATCTTCGTGGATTGTCTTGTGGTGTCTGTTGCTTTTGCTACTGCTAGTCCATTCATCATATTATCATGTTCTCTAGTTATTTATCGATTTTTTTTTAATTAAAATGGTGTAATTTTTTCAGTCAATTATGATTTTTAAACAATTACTAAAAGTTGTCTTTTGAAATACAATTTCTTTACATTTGAAATTCTCTTTTGAAACATGATTTCTTATAGTTAAAAGATGTAAAACTAATATATTGAAAAAATTATAATACTAATACTAATAATTAAGGAACAAATTCCTCTTTCTATGGTTGAAGCATAACCTTTCTTAAACGAAACATTGTAATAACAATAAACTTGTAAGCTATAAATTTTAATCCTTTAGACTTGTGCTAGCCTTGAGTGCTCTTAAAGAAATAGGACTTATTCAAGATGCATGAAAAGTGGAGTGAATCATTGGCCTATAGTGAAGGACTCTCAAATTTGAGGACTATCTAACTTCAAAAGCAAGAAATTAGAAGCAGAAAAATAATCATGATTTCTACATCAAAGTGCATATATCAAAAACTACATATCACTAGAAGCATGATTCTAAAGAAAATTTAAGTCAAGAGATAGATATCAAAAGTTACACATAACTTAAGGATCATCAAAAGATGCAATGCAGAAGACAACAGTAAAGGAAGAAGTATCTACACAATTCAAAAACACGTACAAGAAACTATGAAGGAAAATGTCATGCAAATAGTGTATTGAGGCACTGTCATGTGAAGTGACAAGATCCTATGAAGACAAGGATCAAACTAAAGAAGAGAGAGCTAGTCACCAAACGGAAGTCCTATATCAACAAGGTAACCAGAGATGAGAAAACGAGTTTCAAACTCATCTACAATGGTAACAAAAAGGAGGAACACTAACCTGCAAAAAAGTTACTTTTCTAGAGTAGCAGAACTTATGACAATGCAAGAGAAAATAGAAGTGATGTGGTGCAATCCTACCCCCCAAGGACATTGGATAAAAGACTCCAAGAAGATTGGGTCAGAGATGCAAGAGAAGGCCCTAGGGTTCTCATGAGCCTTAGGGTAGATTTTGGGCCCATGGACTAAGTATGAGTCCACTTATCTTTGTACATATTAGATTAAGGTTTCATTATTTTTGGGCCTTGTATTTAGGGCTTCATAGTGTAGGGAGGGTACCCTAGTAATGTAGGATTTTTCAGCCCTTGTATTATAAGGCACCTAGACTAGTTTTGTATTAGGGGTAATTTTGTAATTTCACATGCATTAAATGCACTAATTGATGTGTGTGTTGAGAGATAAATTTAATTGAATTGGGAGAAGTCCAATCCAATTAAATTTTGGACCATCTTAAGGAGGAGGTGAGCATTTGCTTGCTACACCCCATTACCACATCATATAGTCACACTATTAAATGCACTATTTGATGTGTGTGTGTTGGGAGATAAATTTAATTGAATTGGGAGAAGTCTAATCCAATTAAATTTTGGACCATCTTAAGGGAGAGGTGAGCATTTGCTTGCTACTCCCCATTACAACATCATATAGTCACACTTTGTGCATATCCTTCATGTTTTACATGCCTCATGACACATAAGCACACTTAGTGGAGAATCTTGGACTTGATCTTGGATTAGTGGGTTGAATCATAGCTAAAATTCACTAATCATAATTAGTGAAATTTTGGCTCCAAATTTGGCTCCACCAATTTAAATTCAAATTCAAGTGAAATTTGAATAGAAATTCAAATTCCCCTCTTATTTTGTGTGACACTTAGGCTATAAATAGAGGCCATGTGTGTGCATTTTTTTCAACTTTGATCATTTGAGAATTACACTTCAAATTTTAGACCTCACTTGAGGCATAAAATTTCGTGCTCTTTCTCTCCTTCTCCCTCCACTCATCTTCTCCTACCTTCAAGCTTTTATCCATGACTTCCTATGGTGGTGAGCTTGTTCTGGACTCATCTTCTCCTTGAAGTGGCATCTCCAATCATCTTTCTTCCTTCTCCATTCGGCTACCATTGATCTTCAAGAAGCAAAGGACTCCATTGATGAAGAAGATTCAAGGCCTACAAGCTCCACATGAAGCTACGTCATGTGATATCAAGAGCAATTTCATCTAGGTGATGTTCTTTTGCTTCCTCTATCTTTTTGTTTGATCAATTCACTTTAATTCCTTGTTCTTCATCTTATTCTCCATGCATATCCTTCATTGTCTTCTGGTTTGGTCCTATTTAGAGTAGATTCAAAAAAATAAACCGATAAAATCTTAGATCTACACTTGTTATTGCATTTCTACGATTCAAATTTTATAGACCTACTCTTGAATCATGTTTTTGTGTTGATTTTAGATTCTGTCATTTTTCAGTCATAATCTTCTTGTGTTGAACCTTTAGATCTAAATTTTCTTCCAAAATATTGATTAGAAAAAAAAATCGAAGTGTAAATCACTTAATCCATGTTGTCTTAGAGTCATGTTTAGTCATAACAATTGTCACATTATGTTTTAAGTTTGTGTTGAATTTTGATTTTGTTGATTGAATTCTAGATACATTTTTTCGTGTATTCTTGTCATTCTTAGCCTATCTTTTGAATTTTGAGTCTAATTCATGCATGTTATTTAGTTCATAACATGTTCTAAATCAATTCCTAGAAGTAGTCTTGTAGTTCAACTTTTTTTTTGTTTTCTAAGTTTCCTACATGATGCCTATGAAGAAGTAGAGTTGTGGTTGGATTTGTGAATAAAAATAAGTCTTAAGCTCTCTTGGATTGTGTTATTCAAAACAATTAAGCATAAGCAAATACAAATTGTAACTATCCAAGCCTTAAGCAACATAAACACTACTCTTGATTTCTAGGTTGAAATCGCTAGTGTTGGTAGCTTGAACATACGAACTTTTAAAAATTACAAGGAATTGGTCTCTAAGAATTTTGAGCTGAAATGTTTTTTGAATTTTCTAGACATCTGAACCAAAATTAGAAAAAAAGAACCAAGTGATTTGGATATATGGAAAAAAAATAATAAAAATCATACACGTTGACGGGAAAATCAGTGTCCAGAAAAGAAAAAAAAAGTGAAAGGGAAGTGTGTTTGTTTTTTGGCTCAAAATTTGTTCTATGATTGGTGCCAATTTTATACCAATCTTAGCTGTGAAATTTCAATTGCAAAGTAGTGTGAAAATAAGTGCCAAAACTAAAGGTTTCTTGAGTTTTTTTTTTTTTTTTTTTAGTTTTTCTACTCTACTCTAGAGCCATTCTAGGTTTCTCTTTGAGTCCTAACTTGCTTTTATGTGTTTTTCATTGCTTTAATTGATGAATAATCCTTGAAAAATTTTCTTGTTAAAACTCTATTGGTTTAGCTTTTATTTCATTTTTTTGGTCTTTGGTTATTGCTTGTCTCTTTGATTCCTTATTTGTGAGTTGCCATATAGGAAATTGGAAAGGAAGATTGGTGTCATGATATGAACCCTTATGGCACAAGGGCTGACTTAGGATCGTCTAAGATTAAACCTTGATGGAAAATGAAGAAATTGATTATGGAAAGGATGGAAAATAAGGTGGTTAATTTTGTGGGTCTTAATAAGGTGGTTCTTGGCATAAAATGGATGAATGGGATGGTAAAATGTAGGTTAAGTGGTGGCTAGACAGAAATATAGAAATGACAATAACTCAAGCTACAGGGCTCCAAATGAGGTGATTCCAAAACAAGGTGAAAGGTCTCGTTTTAAAATTCAATTTAGGCTCAAGAATCACTTAATTTGAGTGCGTAAAATGGGAGTTATGGCCACGAAATAATTCTGGGCAGAAGTGGATTTTCTGGAATTGTGGTTTGAAAGAACAAGGTTGAAGATAAAAGGAAGGAAAGAATCACTCTTTCCAGTGAGGGCAACACACAAAGGTTGTGAAAGTCCTTTGATACAGCCAGGGTGTTCTCGAATCACTCAAGAATTTAGGAGAATCACTCTCACTAAGATAAAAGAGATAAACTCTAATTTTCTGAATAAAACTCAACTTGTGTTTATTGATAAAATGGTTCAGCTTATATAGAAGCTTTACATCAAATTTTAGTAATGACCCACTAACCTTGAATTAAAAGAACTTAATGTCATTAACCTAGGGAATTAAAGAACTTAATGGCTGAGTGTAACTGAAATTGTGGCAACCAAAAGTCACCCCCAACAGCCATCAAGTCATCCGCCATTTGGTCTCCCAAAAGGCTGATGCCTAGGTTTCCAATTGGGCCCTTATTACAACTCGAACTAAACCTAACTAAAGCCCTTTTAGTTGATTAACCCAAAACATTTTTGGTCAGCCAACTTTACAAGGATTGAGCCATTATTTGGACAAACTAAACACTCTAAAATTGAGACAAAGTGGTGCCATTTAGTCCTCCTCCATTTGGGCCATGATACAACTCACAATCTTGGACTTTTCTCCTTGAAACTTGGGCTTGTATTCAAATAGTATGGACAACACTTGTTGAAGAGCTTCATTGGCTTTCCTTGCTCTAGCCCTTGTCATAGGTCCTCCAAGTCCTTCAAGTGGATCCTTGCCCTTGCTTTTGGTCATGTCCTCATCATTCTCTCCCTCTTGAGAAGGATTTATCCTCAAATCGGATTCTCCATCTGCATCAAAAAGAGATAAGTCAGAGACATTGAAGGTGGAACTAACATTATACTCACCGGGCAGCTCAACTTTGTAAGCATTGTCATTGATTCTTTCAAGCACTTGAAATGGTCCATCTCCCCTTGGTTGAAGTTTTGATTTCCTTTGTTCCGGAAACCTTTCTTTTCTCATGTGCACCCAAACCCAATCTCCGGGTTTGAAGACAACTTCTTTCTCCCTTTGTTGGCTTGTTTAGCATAGCTTTTATTTTTCCTCTCAATTTGATCTTTGACTCTCTCATGAAGCTTCTTCACATAGTCCGCCTTTGCTTGACCTTCTTTATGCTTAAAAACAGAAACATTAGGCATAGGCAAAAGATCAAGAGGAGTTAGTGGGTTAAAACCATAAACAACTTCAAAAGGAGAACAATCAGTGGTGCTATGAACAACTTTATTGTAAGCAAATTCAACATGGGGTAAACAAGTTTCCCAAGTTTTTAAGTTCTTCCTCAAAATTGTCCTAAGCAAAGTTCCCAAAGTCCTATTAACAACTTCCATTTGCCCATCGGTTTGTGGGTGACAAGTGGTTGAAAATAACAATTTAGTGTCCAACTTGCTCCACAAAGTCCTCCAAAAATGGCTTAGGAACTTAGAGTCCCTATCACTAACAATGCTCCTTGGCAAACCATGGAGTCTCACAATCTCCTTGAAAAACAAATCAGCCACATGGAAAGCATCATCAACTTGTTTACATGGAATAAAATGAGCCATTTTAGAAAACCTATCAACAACCACAAAAATGGAATCTCTGCCATTGCTTGTTTTTGGCAGCCCCAAAACAAAATCCATGGATAAATCAGTCCAAGGATACTCCGGCATTGGCAATGGAGTATACAATCCATGAGGCTTTACCTTAGACTTTTCCTTTTTACATACAATGCAATGTTAACAAAATTTCTGCACATCCTTTTTCATATGAGGCCAATAAAAATGTTCTTGTAATTTTTCTAGAGTCTTTTGGACCCCAAAATGCCCCATTAAACCTCCTTCATGTGCTTCACAAACAAGCAAATTTCTAGTAGAAAATTTAGGCACACACAATTTGTTTTCTTTGAAAAGAAAGCCTTCATGTCTAAAGAAACCATTTTCTGAAAAAATTTCATAATTTTTAAAAATTTCTCCAAAAGTTTCATCATTTTCATACATGTTTTTCAAACATTCAAGACCAATCAATTTTGTTTCAAGCATAGAAAGTAATGCATGACGCCGAGAAAGAGCATCGGCTATAATATTACCTTTTCCCTTTTTATGTTTGATAACATAAGGGAATTGCTCTAGGAATTCCACCCACTTCGCATGCCTTTTGTTAAGCTTGCCTTGCCCCTTGATATATTTGAGGGACTCATGGTCACTATGAATGACAAATTCCTTGGGATAAAGGTAGTGTTGCCATGTTTTCAAAGCCTGTACTAAGGCATACAACTCCTTATCATAAGTTGAATAGTTAAGGGTAGAACCACTTAACTTTTCACTAAAATAAGCAATTGGATGGCCTTCTTGCATCTACACAGCCCCAATCCCAACATTTGAAGCATCACACTCAATTTCAAAAGATTTTTGAAAGTTTGGCAACGCAAGTATGGGGGCATTAGTTAGCTTTTGCTTAAGAATATTGAAAGCTTCTTCTTGTTTCTCTCCCCATTTGAAACCAACATTTTTCTTGAGCACTTCATTGAGAGGTGCTGCCAATGTGCTAAAATCCTTCACAAATCGTCTATAAAAACTTGCTAAGCCATGAAAACTCCTCACCTCAGTCACGGACTTAGGTGTAGGCCATTCTTGAATAGCCCTAACCTTCTCCTCATCAACTTGCACTCCTTTTGAACTCACAACAAACCAAGAAACACAACATGTTTAGTACAAAAGATGCATTTTTCAAGATTGGCATACAATTGTTCTTCTCTATGCACAGTCAAGACAGATTTTAAATGATCAATATGCAAATCAAGTGAAGTGTTATAGATAAGAATATCATCAAAGTACACCACAACGAACTTTCCTATGAACTCTCTCAAGATATGGTTCATTAATCTCCTGAAAGTGCTAGGAGCGTTAGTTAGGCCAAAAGGCATAACCAACCATTCATACAAACCATATTTTGTTTTAAAAGCAGTTTTCCATTCATCCCCTTCTCTAATCCTAATTTGATTGTATCCACTTTTTAAATCGATTTTAGAGAAGTAACATGCACCATGCAATTCATCAAGCAAATCATCAAGCCTAGGTATATAATACCTATATTTAATGGTGATGTTATTAAGGGCTCTACAATCGGAACACATGCGCCATGTCCCATCCTTTTTAGGGACCAAAATCATTGGGACAACACAAGGACTCATACTATCTCTTACCCAACCTTTGCTAATGAGTTCATCCACTTGTCTTTGAATCTCTTTGGTTTCTTGTGGATTACTTCTATAGGCTGGCCTATTGGGCAAAGAAGCTTCCGGAATGAGATCAATTTGATGCTCAATTCCCCTCAAAGGTGGTAGTCCACTTGGCACATTTGATGGAAACATGTCTTGAAAATCCTGCAAAAGAATTTTAACACTAGAAGGCACTTCAAAATCATCAAAAGTGTTAGTGGTCAAAATCTGATTTTTGCAAAACAAGATGTATAGTGACTGTTTAGCACGAAACAACCTCTTGACCTCACTTTTTGTGGCTAAATAGATCTCCCTCACTTCAAGTGTTTCACTCTCTTTTGTTCACTCTTTTTCCTCTCAAGTGTTTCCCTCTTTTTCTCACTCTCAAGTGTTTTGCTCACTTTTTCTTTTTCTCTTTTCTCTTGAAGAAGTTTTTCTCTCATTTTCTTTTGATCCTCACACACTTCTTGTGGACTCAATGGTTTGAGCACAATCTTTTTGTCTTGGGGCATGAAAGAGATCTTGTTGGTGTAACCGTCATGATTGGCTCTTTTATCAAATTGCCATTGTCTCCCCAAAAGTAAGTGACTAGCCTCCATAGGAACAACATCACAAAGTACCTTATCATTGTATTTCCCAATGGAAACGTCCACTTCAACTTGCTGCCTCACTTGCACCTCTCCATCCTTAATAAGCCATTGAAGTTTGTATGGCCTAGGATGTGGTTTAGTAGCTAAATGTAGCTTTGCCACTAATCTAGCACTAGCCACATTGGTGCAACTACCTCCATCAATGATCACCATGCACACCTTGCCATTGATTAAACATCTAGTGTGAAAGATGTTTTCTCTTTGGCTCTCCTCCTCATGCTTCAATTGACCACCAAGTAACCCTCTAGTCAACAACAAATCTCCCTCCGGAGTTTCCTCTTCCTCTACGTACTCACTCTCCTCTTCCTCTTCAACATCGGATTCACTTATATATTCTCCATCTCTAAGAACCATGGACTTTTTGTTAGGGCACTCATAAGCATAGTGTCCTAGGCCTTGGCACTTGAAACACTTCACATCTCTACTCCTTTTAGAGGGTTCCACTTGGGACTTTGAGCGAGTTTTTGATGGGGTAGGTGTGGAACTACTAGAAGTACCAGCCCCATTTTTCTTACCTTTGTCTTTCCAACTAGAAGAACCAAAAGTTGGTAAAACTCCTTTTAGCCACTCCTTTCCTTTTTAATTGTTGCTCTACTTGGATTTCTTTGTGAAGCAAATCATCCATTTCAACAAACTCCTGCAGCTCAACAATATCACGGATATCATTAGTCAAACCATTAAGAAATCGAGCCATAGTTACCTCCTCATCTTCTTCAATCTTTGCTTGAATCATGAGCACATCCATTTCCTTGAAATACTCCTCAACCCCCTTTTTGCCTTGGGTTAGTTTTTGGAGCTTGAATTTCAAATCCCTTGAGTAACTAGCCGGCACATACCGCTTCCTCGTGATCCTTTTCATCTCCGCCCATGTATCAACCATTGGCTCTTCATTTCTTGCTCTCTCCTTTTGTAGCTTGTTCCACCACACAAGAGCATAGTCGGAAAACTCCGTGGCGGCAAGCTTCACCTTTTGGTCCTCCTCATAGTTGTTGCATGAGAAAACATGCTCTATTTTCATCTCCCACTCCAAGTAGGCCTCCGGATCATTCTTTCCTTTAATGGGAGGAATGTTGAGTTTAATACCATCAATTCGGTTTTGTCTAGGAACACCATCATTCCCTCTTCTCCTCCTTTCTTCTTCATTATGATCTCTATTCTCCATTTGATCCAACCTCTCATAGAGCGCATCATCTCGTTGTTTCATTAACCTCTCCAAATGTTGCATCAAAGCTTGCATTTGGAATTGTGAAAGCCCCACTCCATCATTAGGATTAGTACCTGACATCTCAAACATAACAAGACAATTATAGTTGCTATTTGAATACCTCACCCACTCAAGTGTATCACACAATTATGACTTTTCTCTAATGAAAACACTCTTGCCTTTTACCACTCTAATTCCCCTTGAGTTCTTAGGCAATTCAAGAGATTATGGCCACAATAAAGAACAATTCACCAATATGTGTAAGGTAAGGCTAGAGAGACAAGGAAAAGGTTAACCAAGAAAAAGGCTAACAATGTTTTTAGGCACGATTGAAGGAAATAAAATTCAGAATTTAGGAATTCAAGTAACAATCCTTCATACAACCAATATATTACCTTAAAGAGATTTTTTTTTTTAAAAAAAAAAGTTCTTCAAGCATGAACCATTCAGCCCAGTTTTTTTTTTTTTTTTGCTTATACGAATTTCTATTTTTTTATATAACAAAGAGATCAAAAGGTTTAACTTTTGCAATAGTTCAGCCTAAGAGAAAAAAAAAGAACATGAACAAGAAGGTAATATAAATGGAAAATAAAAAACAAAGAAGGATGTTACCCAATATTTCTAGCAAAGGAAGTATTGATCCTAGAACCGGAGCTCTGATACCAAATGATATGAACCCTCATGGCACAAGGGCTGACTTAGGATCGTCTAGGATTAAACCTTGATGGAAAATGCTGAAATTGATCAAGGAAAGGATGGAAAATAAGGTGGTTAATTTTGTGGGTCTTAATAAGGTGGTACTTGGCATGAAATGGATGAATGGGATGGTAAAACGTAGGTTAAGTGGTGGCTGGACAGAAATATAGAAATGACAATACCTCAAGCTACAGGGCTCCAAATGAGGTGATTCCAAAACGAGATGAAAGGTCTCGTTTTGAAATTCAATTTAGGCTCAAGAATTACTTAGTTTGAGTGCGTAAAATGGGAGTTATGGCCACGAAATAATTCTGGGCAGAAGTGAATTTTCTGGAATTGTGGTTTGAAAGAACAAGGTTGAAGATGAAAGGAAGGAAAGAATCACTTTTTCCGGCGAGGGCAACACACAAAGGTTGTAAAAGTCCTTTGATACAGCCAGGGTGTTCTTGAATCACTCAAGAATTTAGGAGAATCACTCTCACTAAGATAAAAGAGATAAACTCTAATTTTCTGAATAAAACTCAACTTGTGTTTATTGATAAAATGGTTCAGCTTATATAGAAGCTTTACATCAGATTTTAGTAATGACCCACTAACCTAGAATTAAAATAACTTAATGCCATTAACCTAGGGAATTAAAGAACTTAATGGTTGAGTGTAACTGAAATTGTGGCAACCAAAAGTCACCCCCAACAGCCATCAAGTCAGCCACCATTTGGTCTCCCAAAAGGCTGATGCCTAGGTTGCCAATTGGGCCCTTATTACAACTTGAACTAAACCTAACTAAAGCCCTTTTATTTGATTAACCCAAAACATTTTTGGTCAGCCAACTTTACAAGGATTGGGCCATTATTTAGACAAACTAAACACTCTAAAATTGAGACAAAGTGGTGCCATTTAGTCCTCCTCCATTTGGGCCATGATACAACTCACAACCTTGGACTTTTCTCCTTGAAACTTGGGCTTGTATTCAAATAGTATGGACAGCACTTGTTGAAGAGCTTCATTGGCTTTCCTTACTCTAGCCCTTGTCATAGGTCCTCCAAGTCCTTCAAGTGGATCCTTGCCCTTGCTCTTGGTCATGTCCTCATCATGTCATCCCTTGAAGAATTTGAGTCAAAAAGCAAGGGGCCAACCACCTTAAGAGCTATTGGACTAAGAAGCACTCCAAATTGAGTGAATCACTAAAGAGAGAACAACCACCAAAATTGAGGACTGTTTTGTAATTTTGTAATCGACAATTTACTTACCTTCATTGCTTTCAAGTTTTGTAACAAAAAGGCCTTTCATTGGAAGTGTGTTGGGAGCCTCCAATAGGTTACCAAACTTGCATTTGTGTGTAATAATTTTAGGCAATTTTCCATTAGGATAGTGAGTGTTTTTTTGGGAACCTTAAATGTGGTCATCCAAACACTCCTAGGATCCACCTAGTTTACATTTCTTGCAATTTAATTTCTTGCTTACTTTATAGCTTATTTTCTTTACTAGTCACGCCTAGTTTATCTTGTAATTACATAATACTTTCTTCTTGCTTATCCCACTTATATTGAGTTCTTTTGAACCCTAGCTTTTACTTTTACAAACCTCCAACAAGAAAGAACCACAATTTAGGAACCAACATGAGTCATCATTCATCTAGTGTTAATGGTGAGGGTACTAGTCATAAGGACCCTCTATCTAGAATCTTAGATGAGTTGAGTTCCCTCAAGTTATAGAAAGAAAAACTCGAAAGAAAAGAAAAAGGAAAAGAGAGGGTAGAAATAAATCAAGATGAGAGAGAACAAATAAGAGAGGAAGAAAGAAGAAAAATAATAAAAGAAATGGAAAAAGAAAAACATGCCTCCTATAGTAGTCGTGACTCTTGCAAGAGCCTAAGTCAAGAATTTAGTGACTATTATAGAGGAAGGCATAGGTCACATCCTAGACCCCACTCCCATAGGAGAGAAAAGTAAAGAAAACCTCAAGAGGCTAACATTAACCTCCCATACTTCCATAGGAAGGACAATGTAGATGCTTATTTATATTGGTAAATGAAGGTTGAGCAACTCTTTGCTTGCCATCATACAAGTGAGGAAAAAAAAGGTTCCTTTGGCTACCCTTAGCTTACAAGGGTATGCACTCTATTGGTGGACTTCCCTTGTTAGGGAAAGAAGGATTCATGGGGATCCTCCAATAGAGTATTGGAATGACTTGAAAAGTGCCCTTAGGAAGAGGCACATCCCCTCCTACTATGAAAGGGAGCTTATGGACAAGCTCTAAAGGCTTAGACAAGGGAGTATGAGAGTTGAAGAATATAGACAACAAATGGAACTACTCCTTTTAAGAGCTGGACTTAGGGAGGAGGAAAGAACAAGCTTAGCTAGGTTCCTTAGTGGGCTTAATATGGAAGTGAGGGACAAGGTTGAACTCCTTCCATATAGGGACCTAGATGAGCTAATCCAACTTTGTATAAGAGTAGAGCAACAAATTAAAAGAAAACCTTCTTCAAAATCTTACGGCTTTCACTTTTATCCACGGAAGGACCAAGCCCAAGGAATTTTGGGGGCTGCACCTTCAAAACCCAAGGAAGATAAAGGTAAGACAATATAGAAACTCACCCCTAAGACTAGTTCCCAAGCAAGGACTAGAAACATTAAATGCTTCAAATGTCTTGGGAGAGGTCACATTGTCTCTCAATGCCCCACAAAGAAAATCATGATTATGAGGGGTCAAGATATTTATAGTAGTCAAGAGGAGACTACTTCTTCCCTTTCCTCTAGTGCAAGTGAAGATGAAGTAAGGGGTGAAGAGTCTAGTGAGGAAGTCTACCCCTATGAAGAAGGTGACCTCCTAATGGTTAGAAGGCTCCTTGGAGGTTAATCTTGTGATCTATCCCAATCCCAAAGAGAACATCTTTCATACAAGATGCAAAATTTTAGATAAAACTTATTCTCTCATTGTGGATAGTGGTTCATGTTGCAATTGTTGCAGCACTAGATTAGTCTCTAAGTTGAGCCTTGCTATCACTCCCCATCCAAAGCCTTACAAACTTCAATGGCTCAATGAGCAAGGGGAGATGATTGTCAATCAACAAGTGAAAGTGCCCTTCTACATTGGAGCATATAAGGATGAAGTGATTTGTGATGTAGTTCCTATGGAGGCAGGATACCTTCCCTTAGGTAGGCCATGACAATATGATAGGAAAATAATCTATAATGGCCTAACTAATGAGATAACCCTCACCCACCTTGGAACAAAGTTTGTGTTGCATCCTCAAACACCTTCACGGGTGGTCAAAGATCAACTAACTATGAAAGATAAGAGGGATGAGGAAGAAAAACTAGAAAAACAAAAGAAAAAGAAGGATAGTAAGGCCTTGTCTTCAAAGGCCAAGGGGAAGGAAAAAGAGGAAAAGGATTCCTCCAAGAAGATTGTAAAGAAGGAAAACCATTTTGCAACAAAAGGTGATATCAAAAGAGCACTCCTTCTTAAACAATCCTTCTACCTTCTCCTATCAAGGGAAACATCCCTTAGCACTGTCATACCTCTTGAGCTTGAAGTTATTACTCAAGTAAAGGAGTTGTTGGATGAGGGTTTGGTTCATAAGAGCTTAAATCCTTGTGCTTTGTTGGTGCCCAAAATAGGTATTATGAGGCACCAAATCCCTATGATAGGTGGTATGATGAATGTGTTTGAGTGGTGCAACCCTCTTTTGTAAAATCACCCATGCATCCAACATCTTCATGATTCGCATACATAGGGACTCATTAGGTAGGTTTGTTCTTATTTTTAGTTTCAATACAAACTTAGGTGCTCATATGGGACACCTTAGGCTTGTCGTACTTTTTGGTAGGAATAATCAACATGAAAATACAGAAAAAGGTATGTTTTATTGCATTACTTTCCTTAATTTTTTAAATAAAGATCAAGGGGTTCTCATGGACCTTAGGAGAATAAAGGTCATTCCTGAATGGCCCACTCCACCAAGTATAAGGAAAATTTGGGGCTTCCATGACTTAACAAACTTTTACAAAAGGTTTGTCCCATATTTTTCTATACTTGTAGCACCACTCATTGATTTGGTGAGGAACCATGTTCCTTCATGGGAAGATGCCCATGAAAGGGGTTTTCAGACCTTACCCTACTCCAACATACCAAACACCACTAATATATATGTTTTTATTCTTTTTACAGGTGTTGTGGGAAGAAGCCTAGAGCTTCAAGAACCTCTAGATTTGAGGTCAAATCCTTTTCAAAGGGGAGAGAATGATGCAATCCTACCCCCCAAGGGCATTGGATAGAAGACTCCAAGAAGATTGGGCCAGAGATGCAAGAGAAGGCATTAGGGTTCTCATAAACCTTAGGGTAGATTTTGGGCTCATAGGCTAAGTATGAGCCCACTTATCTCTATACATATTAGATTAAGGTTTCATTATTTTTGGGCTTTGTATTCAGGGCTCCATTATGTAGGGAGGTTACACTAATAATGTTGGATTTTTCAGCCCTTGTATTTTAGGGCACCTAGACTAGTTTTTGTATTAGGGGCTGTTTTGTATTTCACATGCATTAAGTGCATTATTTGATGTGTGTATTGGAAAATAAATTTAATTGAATTGGGAGAAGCCCAATCCAATTAAATTTTGGACCATCTTAAGGGGGAGGTGAGCATTTACTTGCTACACCCCATTACCACATCATATAGTCACACTTTGTTCATGTCCTTTATGCTTTACATGCCTCATGACACCTAAGCACACTTAGTGGAGAATCTTGGACTTGATCTTGGATTAGTGGGCTGAACCATAACTAAAATTCACTAATCATAATTAGTAAAATTTTGGCTCCAAATTTGGATCCACCAATTCAAATTCAAATTCAAGTGAAATTTGAATAGAAATTCAAATTTTCCTTCAATTTTGTATGACACTAAGGCTATAAATAGAGGCCTTGTGTGTGCTTTTTTTGAACTTTGATCATTTGAGAATTATACTTCAAATTTCAGATCTCATTTGAGGCATAAAATTTTGTGCTCCTTCTCTCTCTCTCTCTCTCCCTTCACTCGACTTCACCTACCTTCAAGCTCATATTCACGGCTTCCTATGGTGGTGAGCTTGTTCTTGACTCATCTCTCCTTGAAGTGACGTCTCCAATCATCTTTCTTCCTTATTCATTCCGCTGTCATTGATATTCAAGTAGCAAAGGACTCCATTGATGAAGAAGATTCAAGGCCTACAAGCTCCACATGGAGCTATGTCATCATGAGCCACTAACAACAAGCACCAACAACCAAATTTTTTAATTTAAATTATGTGCAAGTTGTTCCAACTAAGAAAGAAGTAGGAAGTAATTGTGTTAATGGAGACAACTCACTATAGATCTCCTTGGCCTCTAAGCCTCTCAAGAAAAGGAGCATGGATCATCTTCAAGGCGTTGTTTCAGGACATTGAAGTATAGCTGAAGCTCTTTGCTAGGAAGGAAAATATGATATAGAAGGTATAGATCAAAAGTCATATTGTACATGTTTTACAATGCTATATCTTTGATATAAAATCATAAGAAATTTTTCAAACTATTTTCAAAATGCAAAAGCAACGTCTACTCTTTTCTATAAAAGAAAAGAACAAATTCTACACTAGCTAGAGTATGATATTTTAAGTAGCTTATGAAGCGGCATATAATAGTACCTTTGTAAGGTTTTTATGAGAAAACTATCTTCGGACAAAAGAACTATAAAAGGATAAGTTGTGCTCCTAAAAAGAATTCCAAAAAACTAAACTCTAATCTATCTTTAAAACTTTAGAAGTTGCATGCTTTTTTACAAAATAAGCAATAGTCAGTCAAATATTACCATTGAGCCCTCTTCTAGTGACCTTCTGATTCACTTCACCTATATATGCCATCTAAAAAAATCCTCTTCCGATATATACTGTTCTATTAGCATAGTTAGGAATTAAATCCTTATCATATGCTTAAAAGACATAAGCTACTGACTACTGATAAGTTTTCATATGTTTGAAACAACCAAAAATTATCTTTTTTAAGGACTAAATATTTTGTTTACTCAAATTTTATATAAATTCCTCAATTAGTTCTACGATAAGAAGTTCAGTCGTATACTAAAATCTTATATGTTTCCTCAATCATGGAACATGTTTCATTCAGATCCAAACTAACCTCTTTGTTTTTCTTTTTACCTACCAAAATGAATTATAGTTAGGATTGTTGGACCTAAACCCAAATATTCCACACTTGATGTGTGTTTAGAAAATGTCATTAACAACTTTAGAAATTTTTAAATTGTAAGGATTTTAATATTTCTTTGATAGTCATTTTTTAAAGATAAAACAATAAAATTCTATGTATCTAAAACTTATTTTTATACATGTAAAAAATAGAATAAAACAAAATGGACCTATGAAACACCATATGTTTCATCTCAATATAATCATCAAGAAAATATTTTGCACCACTTCTACTCATGATCATGGCACATAAATCACCATAATCCAACAATAAGTCATCAAACAAACAATATTAATCATAGAAACATCATGAAATAATCACGTAAGTATGTGCCCACCCATAAGTGGAAAATTTTTTTATTAAGATATGTTCAATGTCCAATGTGTTGTTAAATTAATCACGTAATGTTTGCACACTGAGGTGTTTTTATTCACGTACACTGGACTTAAATCACTAATAGACTTCCTTTTATATCTTTAGGAGTGACATCCAACAAAGTACAAAAGGACTATGTTAGCCACAAAGGGAAGTGCACGAAACTGCTTTTTGAATATTCATATTTGTTTATCTTTATTTGAATTGCTAACATTTGAATTTAAGGAAAGCATAATAGAAGGGAATAGAAGAAATTCGCAAAATTTTCTCTCAAGGGCCGCTTTCAACATGAAAGAGGAGCACATGTAATTGTCTGTACTTTTATTCATGTCCTCTCCATTCAGAGCACACCATATTGCATCGCCTCCAACTGTGAGACAAAGGTCATTTCTAGACTCAATCAGAACATTGATCCCATAATTGTGACACCTTCTATCCCAGCATACATATAAATAAGAAAAACATATAAAAAAAGGAATTTAATCAAACCAATTGTATTCAAATCACGTAAACAAATTCATGTGGGTAAAAGGGTCACATTCATTTTACTATTACCAAATAAAACTTATTAAAAATATATCCGGCTTAGAACAAGGCCGTCCAAGTTTACAAAAGAACTCAAGTTAAGCAATAGAATAAAATAAAGTAAAAAAACATGTTCAGAACATCATGCAATTGAAATAAAAACTCATGTCCCAAATGTCACTTCCTATCAGAGCATTGTGTCCCAACGTCCTCTACACGAGGTTCTTCAAAGTCATCCACCTAATCATCTGCTCCCATGAACACAAGGTTCGAGATCATCACAGGATCCAAACACAAACAACACACAGGGAGTGAGTTATCACATTCCTAAACATGTAGAGATAAACAAAATCACATATATATAATATAAGTATAACAAACTCAACTTAGCACAATTCACATCATCTTATCACTCATTGTGTAACATCACTTGTCCTAAGGATTAATCACACAATCACATTCCAAACCTTCACATTAATTACATGTTCTGAACAACACATCTCAAGTACAACACAGTGTCTCACACTCACATAATTCATTACCCACTATCACATAACGAGTCACAATAGTCATTACATAGGCGTTATGCAACAGAGTGTACTTATCCTCAAGGCCTAGACTTTAAAGAGTCTGTCAAGGCCTCTCCCTCCTGATTCTGGTCTAACCCGGAAAACATTTTAGCACACAAACTCTATCTATGAATTGCACAAAACACACGACTCCTCAATTGTTCTCAAAATAATTTTATCTCATCGCGTCTCAAAATGATTAAGCTCGTCGGGTTCCCATAGTGGTTTTCATCACAATACTCGTCGCACATTAACACATCGCCATTAAAGGGTCCTACAGTCGTGTGATTATACGGTTCATAGCTCACAACTCAATTTACACAACATTTCAATACACATGTATCTTATAATTCATCACATATTCAATTTATCACTTAAACATGATTTGAATCACAATTTCATGATCCCAATATAACAATTTATCATGCTAATTTAGTAAAACTTGTCGAACACAAATTGTAGAAGCAAGGCTTCATGGTGAATGTGATTCAAAAGTGTTTTGATGATAACAATGATGACAACAAAAGATGATTACAAAGGTGATGAACAAAAAGCTCAAAGATCAAAGAACAACTCAAGTGAATCAAAGAACATCTCAAAAGAATCAAGATTCAAGATTCAAGATCTCAAGAATCAAGATCAAGATTCAAGACTCAAGATTCAAGAATGAAGAAAAGACTCAATCAAGATAAGTATTAAAAAGTTTTTTCAAAACTTTGAATAGCACATGAGTTTTTGACAAAACCTTTACCAAAGAGTTTTTACTCTCTGGTAATCGATTACCAGTAGCAAAATGAGTTTGAAAAAGTTTTCAAACTGAATTTACAGCATTCCAATTATTTTCAAAAGGCTGTAATCGATTACAATGTTTTGGTAATCGATTACCAGTGCCCTTGAACGTTGAAATTCAAATTTAAATGTGAAGAGTCACATCCTTTCACTCAAAAGCTTTGTGTAATCGATTACACATATTTGGTAATCGATTACCAGTGATTATTTCTGAAAAAAATCAAAAGGTGTAACTCTTCAAAAAGGTTTTGACTTTTTCAAATGGGTTTTAAGTTTTTCTAAGAGTTATAACTCTTCTTAATGGTCTTCTTGACCAGACATGGAGAGTCTATAAAAGCAAGGCTTTGTTTTGCATTTCAAAAATCTTGTATACTTTTCCAATCATTTCATTACAATCCTTTACAAGCCTTGAATCTCTTTGAACTTCTTCTTCTTCTTTGTACCAAAAGCTTTCTGAAGTTTTCTGGTTTTCCAAACCTTGAAAACTTGTGCTATTCATCTTTTTCATTCCCTTCTCCCTTTGCCAAAAAGAATTCGCCAAGGACTAACTGCCTGAATTCTTTTTGTGTCTCTCTTCTCCCTTTTCCAAAAGAACGAAGGACTAACCGCCTGAATTCTTTTGTGTCTCCCTTCTCCCTTGTCAAAGAATTCGAAACAACACAGTCTGAGAATTCTTTTGATTCTTCCCATTCCTTTATACAAAAGTGTTCAAAGGAATAACCGCCTGAGCATTCTTTTGTATCCCCATTCAAAAAGTATCAAAGGTTTAACAGCCTGAGATCTTTGTCTTAACACATTGGAGGGTACATCCTTTGTGGTACAAGTAGAGGGTACATCTACTTGGGTTTGACTGAGAACAAGAGAGGGTACATCTCTTGTGGATCAGTTCTAGTGGAGGGTACATCCACTAGGTTCAAAGAGAACAAGGGAGGGTACATCCCTTGTGGATCTTTGCTTGTAAAAGGATTTTTACAAGGTTGAAAGAAATCTTAAGGACCGCAGGTCGCTTGGGGATTGGATGTAGGCACGGGTTGTTGCCAAACCAGTATAAAAATTCTTGTGTGTTTGTTTCCTTCTTCCCTACTCTTTTACTTTCCGTTGTGCATTTAATTTCTGTTTTTACTTTCAGTTAAGTTTCTCTTCTACTCCTCATTCTCTTAACAATTTAGTAAAAGCATTAAAAGAGTAATTTTTTAATTAGTAAAGGTTTAGGAATAATTAATTCAACCCCCCTTCTTAATTATTCTGAGGTCACTCGATCCAACATAAACACATTATACAAAAATGTTTCTCAAAACATGGGGAGTAAAACCCCTCAAACAATTTCACATAATCATATCAAAATCAAAGGAATCAAAATCATAGGTCAAAAACATTAAAACACTAAGAGCACTCAATTTTATCAACCAATTTACATCAAGACATCAATTGGTTTGTCAAACACAACAATATCGTAATTAAAATCGTAAAAGAAGAATTATAATTCAATAAACATCTCAAAATAAATTCCAATTTAATCCTCTAAGGATCCCTACAAATGTTCATTCTAACCCCAATTATAATAAACTCATCCCTTACCTCTAAGCGGACTCACATGTATATTTCAACAGTGATAGCGGTGTCTCTAGTGGTTCCCTAAGATTCCTCAAACTTTTCCTCTAATTGCTCTGTTAAGGTTTGTAAGCGTTAGAGAGAAGGAGAAGGGATTAGAGCCTCCATTTTACTATCTCAATGCAAGGGATATTCTTTTCACCATACACATTACTTCGTAAATCCAAACGGTGGTGATGTTTGAAGATGAGTTCAGAACATGGTGTTCAATATTCATGACGATCCAACGAATAATCAGTCTAGGATAACAGTTTTATTGGGACAGGTTTGAGTATATGCGAGAAAAATAAAGGGTTTTGGGAGAGGGAGAAAGAAAAACGAATTTTAGAGGAAGAGAGATCATAGAGATGCGTCATAAATGTAAAAACTAACCTATTATGTCTTGCTAGGATACTCACAGCCTATTATTTACTCCATTTTTTCTTTATTTTATAAAAATGAATTCTATTTTACTCTTTATCAAATGAATGAAAACAACAATGCAGATTCCCAAGATTTTCAGTGTTGAGCATAGAATCCTTCACTGACCCAATAGGGGTCCTATCACCAACTTCTGCTTCTGGTGTATTATGAGCAGTTGTAGTACAACACCAACCTCTTCTGCCTTCTAAGAAGGCTTTTTTTTTCCTTTGCTTCTTCCTTTTATGCTTTCCTTCTCTAATCTAGAATCAATAGTCCTAAGCTTTGCCAACACATCAACAATAATCTCAACATTGAGATCATCTTATGCAAGTGCAGAACCCGAGGGGTTCTAAGCTTTAGCAGTTTCCACACCCTCAGAAGGGTGGATGTCTTCATTCTAAATCAACCTCATTCTGAGCAACCTTCATCAGTTGCAAACTCCTCATTTTTAGGCTCATAATAGTTTCCTCATCTTTCTTCTCTTCCTCATAATGATGTTTTGAGTTATCATAAAAAGAGCCAAAATCCAGTAGCTCCTTAGAAGGATCTTCTTTTGATACCTCTTCCTTATGTTGAGGGGATACTACTTTTTACTCCCCATTCTTAGCTCCTTCAAAATTAACTTCAGAAGACCTCTTCTTCTTAGATTTTCAAGGTTCCTCATGACTCACTCTTGCCTCTTCAACAACCTTCTTAATCTGCTCAGAAAACTCCTTTTTCTGAAGCAGCTGCTTCGGCAGCCAGAGAGTAAATAGTCTCCTTATCCTCTTCCTTTCTAAGGTCTCCTTTACCTCATTAGACTTTGATTAAGGGCTTCTTCCTATCTTGGTCTTTAATCTTTTCTCACTTTTGACAAGATTAGCGATAAGGGTCAAGGATATCTTTTTCTCTTTCTTCTTCTTATTTTCTTTCTTTCTTTCTTTCTTTCTTTCTTCTTCTTCTTCTTTTCCTTGTTTTGAGCATTATCCTTATGAAAACAGGTGCAAGTAGTCTCCATTCGTGGTTGGGGATTCAACCTCAAAGCTACAACATTCTATGCACCCCTGGATAGAACCTTATCACCCCTTGGTTCATCCTCCATAGGTACTCCAATGTGTCTGAAAATCACAGTCACCAACATCCTATAAGGAACACTAGAAGAGGACTTGATAGGCTTGGTTTCCTTGATCATATGTGATGAAATCCTACCCCGTAAGGGCTTGGATAGAAGACTTCAAGAAGATTGGGCCAGAGATGCAAGAGAATGCCCTAGGGTTCTCATAAGCCTTAGGGTAGATTTCGGGCCCATGGGTTAAGTATGAGCCCGCTTATCTTTGAATATATTAGATTAAGGTTTCATTATTTTTGGGCCTTGTATTTAGGGCTCCATAATATAGTTAAGGTACCCTAGAAATGTAGGATTTTTCAGCCCTTGTATTTTAGGGCACCTAGACTAGTTTTTGTATTAGGGGTAGTCTTGTAATTTCACATGCATTAAGTGAATATTTGATGTGTGTGGTAGGAAATAAATTTAATTGAATTGGGAGAAGCCCAATCCAACTAAATTTTAGAGGGGGAGGTGAGCATTTGCTTGCTACACCCCATTGTCACATCATATAGTCATACTTTGTGCATGTCCTTCATGCTTTACATGTCTCATGACACCTAAACACACTTAGTGGAGAATCTTGGAATTGATCTTGGATTAGTGGGCTGAACCATAGCTAAAATTCACTAATCGTAATTAGTGAAATTTTGACTCCACAAATTCAATTCCAAGTTCAAATGAAATTTGAATAGAAATTCAAATTTCCCTCTAATTTCGTGTGACACTTAGGCTATAATTAGAGGTCATGTGTGTGCATTTTTTGGAACTTTGATCATTTGAAAATTAAACTTCAGATTTCAGAGCTCTTTTAGAGCATAAAATTTTGTGCTCTTCTCTTCCTCTTCCTTCATTCATCTCCTTCTTCCTCCAAGCTCTTATCCATGGCCTCCTATGGTGGTGAGCTTCTTCTAGACTCATCTTCTCATTGAAGTGGCATCTCCTCTCTCTCTTCCTTCTCCATTCCACTGCCATTCATCTTCCAAGAAGCAAAGGAATCCATTGATGAAGAAGATCCTAGGCCTACAAGCTCCAATGGAGCTTACATCAATATGGTTGATAATCAAATGGCATAGACTAAGAGGGTTTTTCCTCCATAAACAATAAATAACCAGAAGATCATGGTCATTTACCTCTTGGAAGGTACCGGCCCTTGGCAACTCAAAATGCAAGTTGATCCAATGGACTATCCTTCTAAAATATGTCAGAGACTTAGACTTGAAGTCTTTATGTTTATCCTCCAGGAAATTCTTTTTAATCTTTTTCTTTCTAAGCCCCATGATCTCGATCCAATCATCATAAAGCTTTGAGCTATCAATAGGAACTCCCAACAGATCTGCTAGGAGTTGTTCTGAGATTAGAATCTCCCTTTAATGTAGCCTTTAGTGTGAAGTTGTTGCTACCTTAGCAACAACAAAGAATCTCTCACCAACTTGGGTAGACTGATTCATTCACTTCAAAGAACCCAATTCTCCTCTGCTTTTTCAATAAACAAAGAATGTCACAATCATTCTCCTTGATGTCTAAGAGATCAATGTATCTGCCATAGACAACCTTCTTCCCAGCCCAATACTACAAGAAAATATATCTTTTGTGATGAAAAAAGTTATCATTAAAAACTTTAAAAAAAATGTCAATAAAAATATTTTGTGACAATATTTTGATTTGTCACTAGTCATCACTAATACACGAGTCATTGTTATAACAGTGACGATATTTTTTGTCGTCACAAAAATATTATTTTATTGTAAAAACAAATATCGTCACTAGTATTTTTATATAATCGTCACCAATGTTTGATAAGAGTTTACAATGACAAAATAATTAATGACCAAATGTTATTATTAGTGTCAATTTTTCGTCACAACTAGTTACTAATAGCAATTAGTATGATTTTTATTACTATTTTAAAATAAAATATTGTCTTATTATCACTATTATTTTTTAAATATACCAATAATGCATTGAAAATTATTTTTAAATGCTGAAATAAATATCATTAAAATAAAAGTAAAAAATTCAAATAAATCAAAGTTTACATTAAAATATAACAAAGTCATTACACGTTGAACGATAAACTAAAACAATAATATCCAAAAATATGTAAATAAAATACATTAATACAATATTTAAATTCTCATAAAAATAATAGAACCAATTACAAAACCTATAATATTAAAGTGTTGACATAACAATAAAACATACTATCTTCATAAGTTTCAATCCCATAATTATAGTAAGTAGTATCTTCGTGAGTTTTAATCCTACCAATAAATATAAAAAATAAATCAAATAAAAATAAAATAATTGGTATTTTGGTTTTAGAGAAATAATCATATAATAAGTCTTAAAAGAAAATATTCAATAAAAGAGTTTTATATTACAAACCTGAGCACTTGAGTTAGTAGGTGATTCAGAGGTCGATAATTCTTCCAATATGTCTACAATTTGGTGTTTCACTTTATTTTCAAAATTTTGCTTCATTTGTTTTTGGTTAGTTTCAATAAACTCTTTTGGAATTGTACTTCAATATCAAGTTGAGTAATGACACCCTCTTGCTTTTTTGTAAATCTGTCAACTTTTGCACTTCCAACTCCAAATTATATGCTCGATTTTGTTATGTTAAAACTTCTTTGTTATTGGTGCACTACCAACGCCTAAAGAATGGTTTGACTTTCTTCCTAATACCATGACAAAGTGTTCAACAAGTGGTACAAGAGCTTTTAAAATTTCCTCTTGATATATATCACCCACATTCTACAAAGCTTCATGCACAATGTTAAAAAAATATGTATAATTTTTATAATGACATTAAAATCTTCACACTACTAGTTGACAAATGGAAACAAAAACATTTCACAAAAATATAACTAGATATGATATCATAATACAATTAATGTCTTTAATTCTAATATCAACATCAAGACTTCAATGAAAATTTTCTTTACCATGATTTCTTCTACTTTTGGAATGCACCAAGTTCCATTAGATCTCATGTGTGCAGCCTTCCAAACTTCCATAGCATCTGGCCATTCACTAGATATTGAATATTTTTTCTATTAAAATTAAATATAGTAAAAAACAAATTAAATAATATAAAAATAATATAATCTAATGCATCGTGCCTTTATAAATTTCACCAACCTTTCATATATCATATAAAAAAATCACAATAAAAAAATGAGTAATTTTTATATAACTTATAAGAAAATTAATATAAAATATTAAAAGATGTTACCATTTCAAATGCCTTTTGCACAATTGATTTTGTGCCAATAATTGATTTTATTTCTTGCTTTCTTCAATTAGCTTTGTTTGTCAAGCTTCTTTCCTACATAAAAGTATAAATGATTTTATATTATAAGTATAAACCTTTTAAAAACTCATGTGCAAAATAATAAAATAACCTTACCTGAAATTTTGAACCACTCCACTTGTTTTTAATTAGCCAATTCCAATCCCCTGGAGATACATATTTTGGTCTACCCTTTTCTTTAAGATAAGCATGATGTAAATGATAAAGTTTATTCAAGTATTGAGATTGAATTTTCTTTATTGCATATTCTTTCACCTCATCATATAAACTAGAAGCATCATTATATCACATGTTTTAATCAAAAAAAGTAAAAATTAAATACTATCAAGATACATTATCAAATCAATTTGAAGATATAACTAATATTCAAATATATAAATAAATTTAATATAATTGACCTAATTATATACTAACCTCAAGGATTCGGTGGAGAACAATCCCTCAATCATTTCTTTCATAGATTCTCTGAGGTAATCTTGACTTCTAGGCCTTTCTCCTAGTTAGTTTGAGCTTCTCTTGGTGTCTCTTGTGTTTTGGGTAGTGTAATAGGATGATTTTACACTTCCTTTGAAAAATCCTTGAAAATGAGACATTGTAAAAGTTATCTTTTTATAAAATTAATGTTATTTTCGTGACCTTCGGTGAACCCCAATCACATTGGCATGATTGGAATTTCCAAATGACGTCTTTTTTTAGTAGAATCCAAAACATCCCTTAGCCCTTTATGTTTTGACAGGGGTAATTGACCCTGAATGTTGTTATTAACCTTGTTTTTGAAATCTATACTAAATTTTCTTCGATTTGGTATATAGAACCTTGTGTTTGGATTGACGATCGTGAACGAGAGAGATCTTTGAGCGACGCAAAGTGGAAATGACGGAGAACTCACGATAGGTGAGGGGAGTTTATTATAATTTTATGACTTTGATACCATAATTGGGGTCAGGGAACCCAATTATGGGAATGTATGTCTATCCCTGTGTATGTTGGTTTTCAAGCAAAATAATATTTTTGACTAATGGGATGTGATACGTCTATTATTGATAAATGATATTATTGTTCTTATTAGACTTGTGTTGTATGAAGACTTTGGGAGTGTGAATCTCAGGCATGAATTATACATGTATGTATGTGTGTAATGTGATTTACTGATGATATTGTTATTGATGATATTAAGTGATATGATGTGACATTGATGTTTATGATAATGTTGATGGAGTATGATGTTGTTATTGAAGATGATATTGATAATAATTGATATGAGATGATGTGGTTATTGATGATTATGTTGATATCAGATGATGTTGTTGTTGTTGATGTTGATAATTTCATTGAGATAAGATGTTGTTGATGTTGAGAATGACATTGAGATGAGATGATGTTGATGTTGATAATGACATTGAGATGAGATGTTGTTGACGTTGAAAATGTCATTGTGATGATGTATGTTGTGTATGTACATGAGGGTGCAGTGACCATGATGGATATCCCTGGTAGGGGAAATAAAGTGGTTAAAGAGTTTTAAGCATCTCTAGAGGGAGATGGCTTAAAATCTTTAATTATTCATGGTCAGTGCATTGATGTTGCCCATGTTTCATACTTCATATTGCATGAAAATAGTATAAAGCTTGTTAATAAATACTTGTATTTTCTCGTAAGGGTGAATACTTGTACTTTGGGGCATGTCACTCGGTTTGAAACTACCTTGAGACTTTGGTTGATCACCATGGGGGGGAGGGGAGTTGTCTATGCACGACAGGGTGACCTCAACACTTACTGCCTAGTTTTCCTAAGTGAGAGAGTGTCATGTGGACACGCTAAGCTATTTCCTCATGAATGATACCACATTGCATTTGAGAATTGAGGTCAGGTGCATGTATCATATTGAGCATGATTGATTGGAATTATGGAAGGTTGGTGACTACTTGTTGAGTGTATGTTAGACTAATGAATGTTTGTGTTATGATTATGGTATTTGTTAATGTTTTCTTACTAATCATGGTCATTTGGTTTTTGTGTTAATTTCTTTTATAATAAACTCACCCTTGAAATTTTTGTATTGTGTGATTGGTACCCATGATGATTGCAAACCTTTGTTCATGGGAGTAGATGGACAACATTAGAGTACGTGAAGTGAGATTCTTTTGTGGAGCCACCAAGTCGACATGCCGACGTTAAGATTATTTTGGAAGAGAGTTGTGTTTTGATAATCAACTCCTCTGTAGCTGGTTTTATAATTCTTTTTGAATTGAGGATGTAAATCACATGTTTAATTATAGTTATGAACTAATTTGTTTTCCATTATGTGAATGATGTGTACTGAATTAACATATATATATATATATATATATATATATATATTCATATAAGTAATTGTACGTTGTTTGAGGAATGTATATTGTAAAAAATTTACTTTCATTTTTCATAAGCAAATTAACAGAGTTTTCATTTAAAAATTGAAATTTACGTGGTTTTAGAGTGGTGATATTATAGCGACGAGGCGGGTCGTTACAATGCTCACATCCCTTCTTTTAGACATGCTTACCTAAAATAAATAAGTTATAACTTTTTCAATAATAATTTTTTTATTAAATATTATTCTATAAAAGTACCTCCATTAGATTCAACTTGTTCTACACTGATCAATTCTGAGGCATGAGATGCACTATTAGGTAGAGATTCCTTCACTTGTTTCTCAAGAGAGTGGTGTATGGATGGATTATTATAGACTCTTTTAGAATTCAATATCAATGATTTCACCATCTGTCAATCACAAAGATTAATCATAAAAATAAGAAATAAAATATAAGTTAAACTTGTGTCTAATATAAACTATAAATGTAATACATCAAGAAAGCCTGTATATTTAATGGGAAAATTATATCTTAATTTTTTTCAGCCTAAAAGAATAAAGAATAGATAAATTCATAAACAACATATATACAATTTACAATTGAAATTAACCAATTCTCCAAATTTAACTTCCTAGCATCAAATGATACACTTACGGCACAATTAATCACTAACTAATTTTATTTTTTTAAGCAAGAGTGAATTTTATTGAGATTTTTTTTAAGCAAGATGTAGATAGATCAAGAAAATGAAGCCAATTTCCTATGGAAATGAAAGACCTCACATGTTACACAGATACATTGTTTTTAACTAAATTGTTTCTTGCATTGAAAAGTTGCCTAGATCATTGATACACATACTATATATATATATATATATATATATATATATATATATATATATATATATATATATATATATATATATATATATATATATTACTCTGACTCACCAAACCACCCACTCATTTATTAACAAAATAATGTATATTAGCATTATATTGAAAAAATTTCAAGATTTACCTTTCATTTATGTGACTCAAGATCATTTATAGTAGCAAACTCATCATGCTTGTCATGCTCGTAATTTTCACTTGAAGGATTTGATCCAAGTCCCCTTCATATTCAGCTACATAGTCTTCATCATATCATCATTGACCTTCTTTTTATCCTTTTTCTTAACCTTTTGAATTCTATCCTTGGAAATGGTTGCCAATTTGAACAACCCTAAAGCTTCTACTTTTTGCTTGATTCTCTAAAATTCTCCGTATTCTAAGTTCCTTGTACTTGGAACCTTCAACCTTTGACATTATTTTCTCCTTCTCCACTATGAAGAAGGAATGAAGGAGTAAGCCATTTAAGAATTTTTCCCATAAAAAAATATTCCAATTTAATGCTAAGTATAAAAGAATAAAATAAATAATATATATATTTAAGAACCAAAACATGAAAATAAATTACTATTCATAAAACCATGTCATACCCTAATTTCGTCCAGGGACAATCGTTTGTTGATCTTTTGATCCTTGTTAGTCGACTTACGGTGTTGAACGCCAGTTACAATGCGAAACATATGATCATTCAATGTTTTGATCAAGAATGCAAAAGATACTGAAAGGGAGGGGCAAAAGGGTCATTTCAAGGGGTTTTCTGAACCCTGGCTCACCCAGGCTAGCCTCTGGCTTGCCTAGGCCCCAAATAGCTTAGGGGTGAAGTAACCAGCTCGCCTGGGCGAGCAAGGTTACTTCAGGTTGAAGCAATAGCACGTTTGGATGAGCTGCCATGACCCCTAATGTCCATCTTTTGCTATAAATAGGCGTGAGGGGGGCTGAGTAAAGGGAAAAGGACCAACATTGAGAGAAATCAGAGAGAAGAAGAAGAAGAAGAAGAAAGAAGAGAAAAATGAGGCGGAGGCGCTACCGAATTGCAATCGTAATCGACTTCTACATCGTTCTTCGTTCGTCATCCGATTAGTTTTTGTTTTAAGGATTTGAATATGATCTATGCACCCTTAGGGGTCCTCTTTCTTGTTTTGTGCATCTTCATCTCCTTCTTCTATCATTTGTAATCTCTTTTTCTTCTTGTAAAGTAAGTTTTAACTGTTCATTATTGCCACACGTTATCTTTAAAAAAAGATTGAAGGTTAATAAGCAAGAACCAAAATAAAACCAACTCATAAACTTCTTCATTTCATCAAATATCGCCTAAGATCGTTTTAAGGTCCAACGCCTTGATGACTCTCTTTTCTTTTCAAAATTTAAAAGATCGTTTCAAGGTCCAACGCCTTAACGATTATCTCCGCTTTTCAAAGTTTAAAACATCGTTTCAAGGTCCAACGTCTTAAATGACTTTTGTTTGCAATTAAAATCAATCTTTCAAAAAATATGAAATCAATGTAACACACAAACTTTCAGATTTAAAGAACTAAGTAGGTCTGAATTCCTCATTGCACCTGAGGATACGTAGGAGCAAGGGCAACACCCTTGTCGACCCCAAAAAAAATAATAAACATAAAAAGGGAAAATACATAATTTTGAAGTCATGTTTTGCACACTTGATTAAAGGTTGTCGTCCCTTGTGACGGGCGCATGGGGTGCTAATACCTTTCTTGTGCATAAACAATTCCCGAAGCCTTATTTTCAAAATATGCATACCTTTGTCTTTTTGGTTTTTCTAATGTTTTTCTCGAATAAACGTTGGTGGCGACTCCACGCGTTTTCTGAACCATGAGAAGACGCGCCATTTTGTTTCACCTCGCCCTCCCACAGAAGGGTAGGTTGTGACAAACCATATATTAACACTTGAGAGGAAAATCATATACCTCATCATGTCGTTCAAGAAAGCCAATTTTTTTTCTAATGGTAATAGGGATCCCAGCTAACTCATGCTACCATAACTTGATTGGTTGATTCATGTAAATTTTAGAAACAATTGATTCAGCATGCCAATAAAAAAAGCAAAGAATATCATTAGCAATAAAAATTATTCATTAAGCAACAATGAGAATGGAATAGAATTACGGTATGGGTAAGGCAAGCGACATGAGTTGCATGTGTAGAGTGATCTAATTACAATAATGAATGAATAAAATTGCATAAGAAAAATCAATAGTGCGAACAAAAAAGCATGCACCTTGTATTTCCTCTCTCCTTCTCTTTCGATTACAAATCCTTGACCTTTTGAACATTTTTTCTTGGACATAAGAAAAAAAAGCTACAAAACTAGAAGTTACATAATCTAACTTTTGACCCACTTTTTTCCCGCCTTGTTTTCTTTGATAAGTTTCATTCCCCACTTGTGCTCTCTCATGAGTCCTTCATATATACGGAGAGAGTGGGCAACAGAAACAATGTTGAACGTGTTATAGAACGCTCAAATTGCAATAGGTTGAAAAAATATCAAAAATAATCATAAATCTAGATGATTAAATAAAAATTAAAACTAAACTTTTAATCAGTTTAAAAGAAAAGATAAATCTAGATAATTAAAGTTAATGTGATAAATTTCCTTTTAACAATTTTTTAAAATGTTGATAATGTTATTTTCTTAATCAAGATAACTTTATTATCATAATTAATTTATTAAATATATATTTTTTCTGACTATTATTTTTTCATGTGCATTACATGAGTCGCATTTAATGCATAAAATTTATAGTTATAGTTAAAATATTATAATATAATTAGACTAAATAAATATTATGCATTAAAAAAATATTTTAAAATGTATAAAAAAATAAAATTATTTACTTAAAATTTATTTTTATTAATTTTTGGATTAACATTTTTTCTTATAACACAATTTTGTCATTTTTTTTTAGAAAATACATATGTATTTTTGACAAATTAAATAACGAGTAATAATAGTTAGTATAAAATGACAGAAAACATATAAAAATGATAAAATAATAATTATTAATAAAGCAAAAGAGATAAATATAAAAAGATATTAGGAAAAATTAGGAAAAATAAAAACTAACCACGATAAGAAAAATAAAATTCCAATTTCTTTGGTGAATTTTTAGCGATAGGTATAGCGATAGGTATACTTATGTTAACTACATCAAAATGCACAAGATTTAATCTGAAATTGAATTTATTTCTCTGCATCTCTTTCATCCTTTATTACTTTTTTCAATTGCTCAGTGATTTCTTACGTATTGTTGAGCTCGTGGATATAAGTAATCATAGTTAATTATTCATTTTCAACGTATGATCTCGAATTCAAACCTTTAGTATATAAGTGTGTTCAATGTTATGATGGAGAACTTTGTCAAATGAATTAGATTGCTTTTCGTAATGGATACTTGTGATCTTTACCTTATAAAATGTGATAAGCTTATAAATTATAATTCATACTTTCAATTGATGATGTGTGTTATTTAATATTGTTGTTTGTCACGTGACTTTATGTATAATAATGATTAGCTCTTAGTTCATTATTTAAATTCACAATACAAAGATGCACGGTGAGATTAAAAATGAATGACCAAATCATCAATTAAAGAAGCATTGTTTTGGATAATATATATTAGGAATTTGAATCAATTGATAAGGCATATTTTCTTGACCTGAATTCCTCTAAATATAAATTAGGAATTTGAATCCACACTTAATTGATTTCAGTATGTAATAGTTAATGAATATGTGAATAAAGAACATTTTTCTTCCTTTTTTTGGTTTTTATTTTATTTCTTATTTTTATTTATTTATTTATCATTTTTGTGATAACTATTAAAAAATTAAAATGTATAAAATTTTATCCCATTATTTGAATTAATTTTAACATCAAGATTATATCAATAAACTTAAATTGAAGAAGAATTTGAAAATATAAAAAAGAAAATTTTAACCTTAAGTAAAAAAATTATTTTGCATCACGTAAAACTATTTCTATTGAAAAATTTGAAATTTAAATGCTATATCAAAATAAAAAAAAATAAAAATATTATGTTTACTATAAAAATTAGAAATGATTTCGTATGAAGAAGAATATTCTTTTACCTTTTGATTTGTCATTTTACTTCTTATTTATGTTAATAAAAATGTAAATGTTTATATTAATAATTTATTATTTATGGAAAGTCGTCTATTTTTACCACATGATCATTATATATTTTTTTATCATTATTTATATGCCCTTATTTATATTTTCTTATTTATGTTTTCTTATTTATATTTCATTATTTATATTTGCATTATTATATTTTTTATAAATAAAAATGAATAAGATTATATAACTAAAAAATATAAATAATAAAATACTAATAATGCCATATTAATAATACAATATGTAAATGTATAACATAAATAGAATATAAATATATTAATTGTCACTTAATTTACAAGAAACAAAGATGGCTTAGTGGTTTAGTTTGCTTTTTATAGTGAGAGATTATAGATTCAACTCTTCTTTCTGCATTAAATTTTTTATGATGAATAATTTTTCAATTGTAATTGAAAACAAATAAACTAATCAAATATAATATTTATGACAAATGCAATTTTTTTTTCTTTTTGCCTTGAATACCTTAATAACGTTGACTACTTGACTAGAATGTGCATTAGTGACAATTTTAAAATATGGAATTAAAATATGTAGATATTAGTGACAAGTCTTTTGTGACAAATATATTTTTTTTGTTACTAATAATAAAATTATAGTGACAACTTTTTTTTGTCACTATTGTAAATAATACTAGTGACAAAATATAAAAACATAAAAATTAAATGAGAAAAACATATTTTAATAAAATAGTCATTGAGCACAATGGATAGTTTTTCCATAAATGCACATGGCTTAGAAAACAAGAACAATCCCAGAATGGTCAAGCATAAATGCAACACGTCAAAATTAACAATTATAACAAACACCCAAGCATATATCCTATTAGATAAGGAAATTAAACACAAAATTACATGCCCAATCAAAGATCAAAATATCATAAGAATGAGGGTTGCATTGTGACTTTGTCAACTTTAACCTTTATCAACTTTTACTCAAGATTACCTTGGTGTTCAGAAAGTCTTGGCACAAAGGTTCAAGCATAGAGAGTTTGAATTTCTAAGTGGTTAGTCACAACACTCATTCTTAAATGTTTGATATGATTATGAGAACCTAATGTCAATGTGCATTTTCTCGTGTTCAAAAGATCATTACATAGATAAATGTATCTTAGTTGTTATGAAAACATAGATTATGTAATGATGATTCAACACTCGGAAAGTTTTTGTGATGACTGCAATACACAAAATTTTGTTACTCATAATGTTATACTCAGAATGACATTGTTCAAAATGTTATTTCTAGCTTTTCATGCACAAAATTGTTTTCATGTTTTATGAAAGCTTTTCATACTTTGATGCATATAATAGAATTGGTTTAAAAAAGATCTTGTTATCAAAAACATGATTTAGTTCATATATTCCATTTTACAAAATAATTAAGCTTGTTATGAAAACTTTCTTATGTATGTATTTTGATATTTGTCATTCTAATGCTCAAATGTTTTGATGCAGATGCAGTATATATGACAACAAATAAATTAATGTAGGGAAGAAGGGAAACAAGGATTCAACATAGGGATTTTTATATTGGTTCACCCCAACCTTGGGTTACGTCCAGCCCTCACTCAAATTGATAAGATTTCCATTAACACAACCAACAACATGCTGGATTCTTACAACATCCAACCACTTGTTGCTTCATAACATCTCCTTCACCACAACACCACACTTGGTCTTGGCTTGGAGATAACATGTCTCAACTACAACATCATGGGAGAGACAATCCAAGTATTCTTCACCTCTTCATATGGGCTTAACCCATAAAATGATTCTCCTTAATCTTGGGAAGCAAAACCCACTAAACCACAACACCCAATTGGTCATGGAAGAGACAAAACAAGTATTTTTTTCACCTATCCAAACTACTCAAGTATTATTTCACTCTAGCCTTTTTAGGCTGTCATCTTAGAGACTTTCTCTAAGCTACCCACATAAGTTCTTCCTATCACTTTTTTCACAACCAAACTTAATCTACATGGTTAATTTGGGATACATACAGATTACAAACTAGGAGAATGTGTTTGAGGGGTTTTTACAGCTTTACAACACTTATCAAGGTGAATATTCATTGAAGCTCTAAGTTATATTCACTTCTGCTGCAACCATTTTGAGTTCAAAATGCATCCAGAGTGGGGAAAGGAGATGAATCTGGTTTCTACACAATGTAGATTGTCTCCTACCTTCTCTCTCTAGTTTTGCAATTGTCTTCTATCCTTTTATAGGCCCTACATGTCAAACTAGCCATTATCTAGTTATTATCACAACTGGATGAATTCTTTTTGAAGTTGATAGACTATTTTTAACTAACAGTTGTTAGATCCTTTTTTATCAGTCCATTCTAATGTTGTCATTTTGATGATCAATTTATTAGTAGCTTTTTGATGGTCCCTTAGAAATGCATTTTGATGTTTCTAAGGAAGGACCTATTCTGATGTAGGTTCCTTCTGATGAAGATAACATGATATGACAATGTAGATAGCTCAACTTCATCAATCCAAAACACTTCATCATAACACATATCATTCTGAAGTAGCATACTTCAACATAGGTAACATGGAAATTTGTTGTTGTGTTAGTGTTCATTCCTTGATTCGGATTTCACAAAGTCTCTTCAATCTTCATTCTGATGTTGCACACCTTATCTTCTCAAGGACATTCTCAATTTCTAACTTGTGCATCTTCAAATGCAGTTAGCATTTACTTTCTGATGTCCCCTCAATGTGTGTGGCAACATATGAAGAGTGAGGTGTTGTCTTCTGAGGTGCATTCTGAACCATTCTAAAGTTCAGACTTCGGAGTTAGGTTCTTCATCATTCTGATCTAGACTCTGATGCAACTTTTTTCTGCTGCATATATACTGCATGATCTTGATTCAATACATCATTCTGATGTAGTTATCTCAAAATCTTTCTTGTTTTGATTTTGGTCTATAATCAGAGTATCATTACGATGTTCTTATTCTTAGAGTTCTTAATTAAACCATTTTGATGTTATATGCTCATTGTAGCTTTTGATAAATCTTTTATATAAGGCCTTTTCGATGTCTTTGCAACTTAGTAAGGTTGAGATCTTTAGATGGAAGCACTAACTTCATCACACAAATGGGATTCATTCAAATATTTTGAAGCTTTTCACTTGAAAGCACATTTGAGACATCTATTTTGAGCTTGTTCTGAACTTGTAAGAACACATACTATGTTATGCTTTTTGTATATGTATTGTTTGCAGATATGTTTGCTTGCATAGCTTTCCTGCATATGATGTTATGCTTTGAGAGTGTTCTCTAATGTAGATGGAAAGACACAAAATGTTCTTCTTATAGGAATAATTTAATGATATGGCATGGGAAACTTGTATTCCAAACATTCTAGTGTGAGCTTGTTGTAGCATGTTATGCCTGTTACTATTTTTTTATTTCTTTGAACCTTTAAATGGCCAAAATAGCTTTTGATGTCTTCATGAAAGTTGTAGGTAATTCTTTCCTTGAAATCCAAGCACTCATTTTATGTCATTTGGACCAATACAACATAAGCAATCTTCAAAGCATTGTAGTTGTGTTATATTGTGAGGAAAAAATGACATTTTTATCTTGATCATCAATTTCCTCCAAGACAAAAGTAATATTAGCTCACAACTTCTGCATGAAAGATATATATATTTCTCTTGTCTTTCCATAGACACTAATATAATCTCAAATGAACCCTTGTAGCTCATGCAGTCTTCAAATTACTGCACATATCAAGTTGTTTAGGCAGACCGTCATCTGCAACTTTAGGCTCAATTTTGTCCATGGTTCAAGTTGTAAAAGACAATAACTTATTGATGAAGGTTGAAGACATTTCTTCAAGCTTTTTATAGCCACCAAGAACAACTCAATTTCATTTGTAGAACTCCAGATACAATGTCCACAAAGAACTCATCTTGTTGATGAAATTCAATTCTAAATGTGTTGCAACAATGTTGTTCTTCATGTCATGTTCATTTTGCACATCTTCATGTGCAACATTCTTCTTGTTCTTTAGCTGCTGATTACTTCTCATGACTTGAAGTTGTCTCTTCATCTAGTGAGTGTGTTGACTTCTTCATTGAAGTACACAACCGAAGACACTTTGAGCTTTCAAGCCTATCATCCTTTTGAGTGAGTCATGGCACCCTTGAGTTTACTTGTTGTTCTGCATAGAACTTATCTTTTCAAAATACACTTAAGCAAACTCATTAGTAGGCATAAACTCATAAGGCTTATGATTTGTGTTCAGAAAGTTTGTCATAAGTAAAACACAAAGGTTTTGGACTCAACAAACTAAGCACGAAATTACCTGCCCAATCAAAGATTAGTCAAACTTTGGACATTAATTAAGGATTTAAGAAACTTAAACATGTCTTCAGCCAAAGGTTTAGTGAGAATATCAACTAATTGAAGTTTGGTCTTGATAAACCTGGATTTGACTGTATTTTGATGTGAGTTTTCATGTCATATTCATGCATTTTGATATATTTTATTTCACAAAACTCATGGTTTAGGGTAAGTTTGTGAAAGATGAGTGCTTAAGAGGTTTTATGTGAAAAAGAACTAAATATCATGAATTTTTGGAGCTAACCAAAAGACTAAGGCCATGGTAATTTAGTATGGCCGTGACAATTTTGTTTGTCTGTCGCCTGCCTATGTCACCTATCACTTAAAGATTGTAAGGATCACCTACCAGATTTAAATCCTAATTGATAATGTTGTTTAATTAAGGAAAAAGAAGGAGAACCTCCATAGAATATTGTAAATAAGGAATACGGCATTTCTCTTTTTTGTCCTTTGTTCTATTCATGTTCTTGAGAGTTATGAGAGAGAAGAGGGTCATGCAGGAGTCTCTAAGTTGCGGAGGAGCCCAAAGATCACAATTGGGATAGATTCTAGCCAAACTTGTTATGAGAAATTCCAGTAGACTAATTAATTGATCAGCCTTGTTTTGAACTTAATCCTTTGACCTAATATGATATTTCTATGATTAATTGAGTATTGATGAGGGCAAAAAGTGTTATTAAACCATGACCAAAGTTTAATAATTGAATTTGGGAATATTGGTAATTGACAATATTTGGGGTTTTGTTAGAATTAGAATTGGGAGAAATTGGGGTAAGTGTGAAATCACAATCCTAGGTTCCTTATTATAACTGTTTTCACATCAACTCTTCTATCTCTGATTCTTATTTACTAAATCAAGCAATTGATCACAACTATCTTTCATAATGTAACCTTAATTCTTAGTTTTACAAAATTATTTATTTTGGAACACAACTAGTCCTTTGGGTTCGATATCCAAATTTTTAGTCCTTTGGGTATGCTTGCTCTAGTGCAAACATATTTTTACGCATAAGGTCTCATTCAGTTTCAACTCAGTATTCCCTTTCTAAGCATGACCCCTGATAAAATTATGTTTGATATCTATGTGATTGGACCTTGAATGTTGAATTGGGTTCTTTGATAGATTTGTGGAACTTGTATTGTCACACCAAATGCAAATCTTTGTATATTCAAGTGAATAATCAAACATTTGTTGCTTAGACATACTCAACTTCTAAGGTTAATAAGGCAATTGTGCTATGTTTCTTTGATAACCAAGATACCACTGATTTTCCAAGGAATTGGAAGGCACCACTCATGCTTTTCCTTTCTACCTGTCACCAACAAAATCAACATTACAATAGCCTACAAGATCAAACTCATACCCTTTCTCAAACCGTAGGCCATGATTGGTAGTTCCAACAAGATATCTCATAATTCTTTTAACTGCAGTAACATGCGACACTTTTGGACAAGATTGAAATCTTGCACAAAGACACACATCAAAGACAATATCTGGTTTACTAGCAGTTAAATATAATAAGGAATCAATCATACCTTTGTACTTTTCTGGAGTATCATTACCTTTCTCATCTTTGCCAATGATAGTAGATGGATGCGTATGGGTAGCCATAGGTATGGCTTCATCCATTCTAAACCTCTTAAGTAGATCCTTTGTGTATTTCTCTTAATGGATGAATATTCCATCATCTTTCTGAATAATTTGAAGCCCTAGGAAGAAATTTAGCTCACTCATCATATTCATTTCAAATTCACCTTTCATTAGCTTAGAAAACTCCTTGCACATCCTTTTTGAGGTTGCACCAAAGATTATGCCATCTACATAGATTTGTATAATAAGCAAATATCCTTTCTGAGCTTTTTTGAATAGTGCAGTGTCCACTATTCCTGGAGAAGCCATTCTGAATTAAGAACGGGCTTAGTCTTTCATACCAAGCTCTTTCAATCCATACAAGGCTTTGACAAGCTTGTACACATACTAAGGTTTCTCCTTATCTTCAAATCTAGGTGGATGCTTCACATACACTTCTTCATTTATGAATCCATTCAGAAAGGAACTATTGACATCCATCTAATAGAGCTTGATGTCTTTATGTGTTGCATAGGCTAAAAGTATTATGATGGCTTCAAGTCTTGCTATTGGTGCAAAGGTTTCTTTATAGTCAATTCCTTCCTGTTGACTATACCCTTGAGTAACTAGTCTAGCCTTGTTTTTTACTACTTCTCCTTCTTCATTAAGCTTGTTTTGGAACACCCATTTGGTTCCAATCGCTAACCGATTCTTAGGAGGGAAACAAGATTCCAAACCTTGTTCTTAGTGAGTTGACGTATTTTCTCTTCCATAGAAGTCACCCAAGAATATTCATGCAATGTGCATCAATATTCTTAGACTTAAGGGTTGAGAGAAGAGCCACCATTCCTTTTTCTCTATTCAGAGAGACTCTTGTCTTGATTCCAGATGTTGTTTATACAATGATTAGATTTGGAGGATGTAAAGAAACAAATCTTCAATCTCTTGGCATATCAACTTCTATTTCCTATTCTAAGCTTTGCCTTCCTGAAGTTAGCCTTTTTGAACCTTTCTAAGCTTCAATTGTAATATATGGGAACACCAGACCAAAAGGAAATGCTCCAATTGTAATATATGGGAACACCAGACCTTAGAATGTAACAAAAAGAAATGAATGTTCACAAGGTTCACCGTAACACCCTGAAATATTATTAGTAATATGTTTGATGTTTGATTATATTTGTTGTGTTATTTTATCTGTAATTATTTTCAAAGAGTTGAATTTAGTTAATAGAGCGGTGTGGGTAGATAAGAATCTAGCTTCTCAAAGAAGCCTCTCGAGAAAGCTTCTCAAAGAAGCCACAAGGAAGCTTCTCGAGGAAGCCTCTTAATGAAGCTTCTCAAGGAAGCTACATGAAGCTGTCTTGGTAAAAACGCTACCCAACCTTCTTTAACCGTTGGATCTTCTCAACATTTGGTCTGCAGCTTCACAGAGCACTTGTACACGATCTGACCGTTGCGATCTTCGATACAACGTCTAGCGTGTGAGGAACGCTTCCTTTCCCGTGAGCAGAAACACTTGAGTGTTTCAGCCTTTGCTTTTCGTGTAGCCTTGGAAAAACGCCATTTCCTTCTCCTTCTTTCTTCCAAAACCATTTCCAACGTGCCAAGCTTCTTTTCCATCACCCACAGCCACCAGTAGCCACCACGGACCGCCGTTGTTCTCTGTTGAAACCCCACACCAAGAGGAACCCTTCAACCGAAGCGGAATCTTCCAAACTTGCCTCATAGTTTCGGTTGAAAACAAAGCCCGGTCTGACCTTCATGGCTTTCCTTGAGGTAACTATGATTCTATGTTTGTTTCTTTTTAGTTTCATCTTAACTTTGCATCATTTTTGAGTTTGGAAACCGCCATTGCATGTTTTACGCTTCCTCTGAAAAGCCCTAGAGCAAAGAGACTTTGTAAAATGTTATTTCTTCATGAAATGCGTGTTATTTTTGTGACCTACACTGAACCCCGGTCACATTGGCGTGATCGGAATTTCAAAATGATGCCCCTTTGTAAAACCCGAAATGCTCTCAGCACTTTCATGTAGTGACGTGGGTGTTTGACCCAGAGCATTGTTGTTAGCTTTGTTTCTGAAATCTATATTAAGTCTCCTTCGTTTTGGTATGATAAAGGCTTGCATGAAACTGATGAGCGGGGACGAAAAAGAAATCTCCAAGTGAGGTGACGAGGAACCCGCAGGTAGCTCACAATAGATGAGGGGAGTTTATTATAAAATTTACCATTTTGACACCATAGTTAGGGTCAGGGAACCTAGCTATGAGGATATTTGTCTGTCCCTGTTGCATTCTGATTTTTCTTTCAAGAAAATTACGTTTTTAACTAATGGGATGCGATATATTTGATATTGATGTTGCATGCCGATATTCCCTTACTGAAAACAACGTTTTTAACTAATGGGATGCGATATAATAGTTATTGATATGCATGCTAGCTTTCAGGAAAAAACTATGTTTTTCACGAATGGGATGCGATATATATATTTATTGTGATGAATGAAATTGTTTTCCTTATTTGATTTGTGTTGTTGAAGACCTGGAGAGTGTGAATCTCAGGCATAAAAGAAATATGTATGAGTGGAATGCGATTTATTGTTGATGTTGCTATTGAGGATTTTAATTGATATGTGGTGATGTTGATAATTATGATGATATTGATTTGAGATGAAGTTGTTAATAAAGACCATGTTAACATGAATTTATGTTATTGTTGATGATTTTGTGAATATGAAATGAGGTCACTGTTGTTGTTGATAACGTCATTGAGACGAGATGATGTCTGTGTTGAGAATGGTATGAAAATGAATGTTCACTAATGTTGGAAATGCATTGGCATGTGCATGTTGTGTATGTTCATGGGGGGGTGCATTGACCTTGTTGGACGGTCCATTCGTGAGTCAGGTGCATGCATCATTTTGTGCAGTCTTGATTGGACCCATGGATGGATGATGAGTAATTGTTGAATATGGATGATGAGCAATTTTTGAATGTGGATGATGAATAATTGTTGGATGTGAGTGTTGAATAATGAATGTTGTGTAAGCTCATAATGTTTTGCTTATGTTTCTTGCTAATTGTGATTATTTGGATTGGTATTGGTTCTTTTTATAATGAACTCACCCTTGCAATTTTGTATCGTGTGGTGATACCTGTGATGATCGCGAACATTGTTCGTGGGAGCAAAATGACGATAGCAGGGTGCAGGGTGTAAGATTCTGGTGAGGAGCCGCCGAGCTGACGTGATGACGTTGGCATTATTTTGGGAGAGAGAGTTTTGTTTTGTAATCAACTCCTCCATAGTTGGTTTTCAAGTTTTATTTTATTGAATCAAAGATGTAAACTTCAGATTTTACTTATATGTATGAATAGATTTAATTTTCCCTCATGTGGATGATGTGTACTAAGTTGTTGTTCCTATATATATATGTGTGTGTGTGTGTATTCACCTAAGTAAATGTGTATAGTTTAACGAACTTATGTTGGGACAAAATTACTTCTATTTTTTTTATAAGCAAATTAAGAGAGTTTATTTTTATAAAAATTGAAATTATCACATATTAGAGTGTTGATATCGTAGCAATGAGGCAGGTTGTTACATTCACTACTATAGTGAATGAACTAAATGCTCTAGGAGAAAAGTACACAACACATCAGAGAAAGGAATGTTCCTTTTTTGTTACATTCTGAGGTCTGGTGTTCCCATATATTACATTATGAGGTTTGTTTCTATTATACTTTTGAAAAACCTTTTAGGATTCATATTGAACCCTAAACCAATTCTATCATAGAAACTTCTTTGGACTCCTATTAGCTTATCCAAATTATTTGTTCTAGCCACAAAGTTAGCTAAATCTTTTGATAGTTTCTCAATTTTTTCTTTCAAAAATTTGTCTTTATTTTCAAGTTGGGTTTGATCAAAAGAAATAACTCATTTTGTAGTTGTCTCTCTTCTTAGTGTTAACTGTTCAAAAAGCTTGAGATGAGATTCCTGCAAACAATGGTTTTTCTCATTATCCATTTTGAGCTTCGCATTTTCTTTCTGAGCATCAGAAAGCTGCTCTTTCAAATGAGCATATTTCTGAGTTAAAATATGTGAATCATAGAGTAGGTTATCAAAAGATTTGTTCTAATACTTTCTAATTAGAAATATCCATATCACTTTCAGAATCAAATACCTCATATTTGGCTAAGTCTGCCATGAGGCATAGGTTGGTTGCATGCTCCTCATCTTTCTCTGAGGATGTTGAGTCTATATCATCCCATGTATTCATCATTGCCTTTTTCTTTAGATCACTTCTCTTGATATCTTTCTTAAGGAAAGGGCAGTCAGTTTTGATGTGGCCAACTTTGTTGCACTCAAAGCATTTGACTTATCTAGAACTTTGTCCTTGCTGGAAGTCTCTTTTAGAGAAGTTCCTTCTTGGCCTTTTTCTTCTTCTGAGTAGTCTTTGTTCTCTTTGGGTTAAGAATGCCAGTTCTTCATCTTCCTTAGAAAGCTCATCATCATTATTTTCAGCATCAGAAGCTACTACCAAGTTTAGTGCTTTGGACTAATGCTTTGTTTTGGTTTTCTGAGATACCTTGAGAGCTATGATTTTTCCTTTAGGTAGTTGTATCTCATCCATCAGCTCTTGTTCATGAACTTTAGAGAACCAATAAGTTCATCCATAGCTAGAGTCTTCATATTATTGGCTTCTATTATGGCAATGACTTTTGGTCTCTAGATTTAGGGCAAACTCCTTAGTATGAATCATGCAGGTTTTGATGATGCCAAAAGAATTTACTTGATGAAAGCACAGATTGTTTCAAGTCAACAAACAAGATCAAGATAATCACAGATAAGGACTTAGTCAAATTGTTAAAAGAATCTCATTTTTATTTGCAATAGTTTGGCCTCAAAGTCTTCTATCAAAATCCCTTTATCAAAGTTTAATCAGTTCAAAAGTAAGATATTTTTAAACTGGTAATCGATTACCAGATCCTGTAATCGATTACCAGAGAGACCATGAAAATGGCATTTTGAAATTTTGAACTGGTGACATAACGGCACAAACTTATTTGAATTTTGATCTGTGTAATCAGTTGTCAGAATCCTGTAATCAATTACCAGCGAAGAGATTTTAGAAAATCTTTGAAAAGACATGACTCTTCAGAAATATAATTGTGTAATTGATTACCAGTGAGAAAATTTCAGAAAAAACTTTTTGAAAAGACACATCTCTTCAAACTATTTTGAAAAGGCACAATAGGTCTATATATATGTGTGTCTAACTTCGAAAAGTATGAGAGATATTATTCCAAGAACTTAATTTTCAAGTTCTCTCTAAACAACTATTGGTCAAACTCTTGCAAATCTATTGAGAATTCTTCTTGGAACTTCAATTTGTATCATTTACTCTAAATGAGAGAAATCTTTCTGTACATCTCATATACTCAGTTGTAATCAAGAGACTATTTGTCTCTTGGCTTGTGAGAATCTTGAACACAAGGGTGAGGGATCCCAAGGTGTGTTCAAAGACTATAAAGGATTTACAAACATAGTGGAAAATCTCAAGTGGGTTGCTTGAGGACTGGATGTAGGCACGGGAAGTGGTCGAACCAGTATAAATCGAGTTTGTAATTCTTTCTTCCCTTATCTCATTTATTTTATTGCAACTAATTTTGTCTTGCACGTTTAAAGAACATTGATTAACTTAATTGTTGCTTCTTCTTCTGCATTTTGAGCCTATCATATCTCATTTAAAAGGGGGTTAAAAAATTGTTAGTCGAAAAATTTAAAACTTAATTCACCCCCCCCCCCCCCTTAAGTTATTAAGGCCACTTGTCCAATACTTAGAATCTTCTTGATTCTCTAATGTGTTGTGTACTTCTCTCCTAGAGCATTGTGTTCATTCACTATAGTAGTGAACCTTGTGAACATTTCTTTTATAGATTCATGTTCTTGCATCTTAAACATTTCAAACTTGTGAGTTAAAATATTGACCTTTGAGTCCTTTACCTGATTTGTACCCTTATGTGTAGTTCTGATTGTGTTCCAGATTTTTTGTGTTGTCTCACATTCTTTTATTCTATCATACTCTAATATACTCAGAGCACATGTCAGAAAGAACTTGGCTTTAGAGTTTAAAAGAACTCTGGCTCTCTAATCTGGGGTCCACTCTTCTTTTGGTTTGTCTATTTCAACTTTAGCTTGATCTATCTTCTTTGGTTTGTAGGGACCAATTTGTATGATGCCCCCACAAATCCGCTTCCTAAGATTCTGGGAATATCTTCATTTTTCCTTTCTAGTAGTATAAATCTTTTCCATCAAAACCAGGAGGCTTGTTGGTTAAGGCACCTTCAAGTAAAAACACAATTGGAACTTGTACAACAATCACTTCTTCCATGATTTTCCTCTCACATTGTCAAGTGTGCTTAACCTAGAGAGTTAAGATTTGATGCCAATTGAAGTGACAAAAATATCACAAGAAGGGGGATTGAATTGGAGTTTTAAAAATCTTTTTATGTTTCCTTTGAAAACAAAAGGTTTTTTATGTTAGTTCAGAATGAACCAGTTTAGAATGAAGAATTGTTCTGAGATCAGAATAAAAATTTAAGTTGCTCAAAATGAAATTGCAAACAATTCTGGAAATATATTTTTTTATAGTTCAAAGCTTTTGTATCAAAGATAATTGTTTACTTAAAACCTTTTTGAAGAAAACAAGTTTAGTTTAGGTGTTGGTTAGAAAAGGTTATCTAGTTTAGTGATTGAACAAAAAACAAAAATTAGATCTGTGCTAACCAAAGTAAAGAGAGGAGGAAGAAGACTACTCAAAGATTTTTATACTGGTTCACCCCAACCTTAGGTTATGTCTAGTCCTCACCCTTCAAGATGACATTTCACTAACACAACCATTCCCAACTGTACCAACAACCACTGGATTTCTTCAACAACCTATCAATTCCCCAACTGGGTTTCAATCCTAGCCTCAACTAGACCAACAACACCACTGGATTTCAACTTGGCCAACTACTGCTGGACTTATGATAGGAAAAAAGGATCTGTGTTTTACTGCACAAAATACAAGACTTCACCTTGAAAGAGGAATTCCGCTCAAGAATTAAATCTTTCACTTCTACCTAAAAAATATTACAAATTTTTAAGCACAAGGCAGAAGTGAGTCACTTTCACAAAGAGGGTTGAAACAAAAATGCAGATTTCTCACTTAAGGATCTTGCTCTAGGTGTTTCTATTTTGGAATGCTTTAACTTGTTCATCATGCCCTTTGAAAATACCTCATAAAGCTTCCAAGAAGACCGTTGAGGTAGGCTCTACTTAACTGACAAGCTTCTAGAACAAGCAGGTACACTTTACAGTTGTTATGAAGTGACAACATGCAGAGCCATTCTGAGGTAGTCATTTTGAGGTTCCCATTCTAAGAAACTTTTTTGATGGGCATTTTGAAAAACCCATCAGAATATTCATTCTAATGTATGATGAGAATGAATCCATACTTAATGAATTTAGTTGATGAAGTTCATACCGATATCCCAATCTGAAGTAGCATAACTTCATCACTCTTAACACTTCTTCACAGGTTCAAGAATTCTAAAGTTGATTACGTCAACAAGACTGAGTACAAGTTCAATTGTTGGGGTGTTAATGTTTTGTCCAAGGTTAGACTGAGTGGCATTCTTCAGTCTTTCATTCTGATGTTTCTCATCAATGCTTCTCATGGACAACTTCAATTTTCAACAGATTTGCATCTTCCTTATGTGGTTAGCTCTTACTTTCTTATGTGCCCTCAATTAATGTGGCAGCATACAAAAAATGAAGTGCTTTGTCAAATTCAATCTTCTAATGCGTCCTTTATATGTGTGGCATCTTACAGAAGAACCGATGTTGTCCCTGTGATGTTTTTTGAGTCATTATGATGTTCAGATATTCAAAGTCAAGGTCTTTATCATTCTGATGTTGACTCTACTAGAGCTTCATTTTGACTTTGGATGCTCCCCATGTAGCCTTTGATAAGTCTTCTATGTAAGGCCTTTGTTATTCAATATCTTGCCAAGAACGAAGTATTCAAAGGGAAGCAATCTTCACTATTCTGATGGGATTTAAGAAATCTTATGAGTTCTTAACTTGGACAATTGTTCTAAACCTTTTTTAGGATGATTCTGATCAATTTAGAATGAATGAACATGATTTCTTTTTAAAGTAATAAACACGGAAACGCTTAAGCATAATGTTAGTCATCACTGAAACCATCACCCATTCAATTTGCATTGCCAATAGTTTGCCATAATTACTATACATAAGAAAGGTTCCATGTGCATGGTATTACTCAAGGAATCTCATAAACTCCCCTTTAATCAAATCCCAAAAAGCCTTTATAAAACTAAAATTAAAGTCATCCAGTCCCAGACTCTTTGAGCTTCCACATTCCCACACCGCTTCCTTTACCTCCCTTTCCTTAAACTTTGTCAAAAGGGATAAATTATCTTTAAGTGATATTATCTTGAAACGAACGCCATCCAACTTAGGTCTACACTCCCTTTGCTCCCTATACATCTCTTCAAAGAGCTTTCCCACCTCTTCCTTAACTTGTCGTTGTTCCTCCATCCACCATTAATCCTTTCAACATATTTTTCCTCCTTCTCCAATTGATATATGAGTGAAAAAATTTTGAATTTTGGTCTCCTTCAATAGCCCACTTTGCTCTAGACTTTTGTCTATCCAAAGATTTATTACATCTTGCTACCTTCCAAAACTCTTCTTTCAACTCAATTTTTCTATTCCTCTATCCTTCACTAAGCTCCCCAAGTTCCTCCTTTTTATCTAAGTCGTTCAACTCCTTTTCCACCCTTTTTTGTCTCTTGTCTAGCATACCAAAGTGTTCCAAATTCCACCCCTTTAAACACTTCTTTAGACCTTTCAAATTTTGTTTCTAAACAAAGGCATCCCTTCCTTGTATATACACCATACCTTGCCATATGATCTCCATAAATTTCACAAAATCCTTGTCCGAAAACCAACAATCAAGGACCTTAAATGGTTTAGGTCCTTAATCCACACAATGATTTTTTTATAACAATAGGACAATGATCTGAGATGTTTCCATCAAGAATGTATTCCACACTATTTCAATTTTTAAATGAAAATTCCGTTAATTTGCTTATGAAAAATGAAAGTAAATTTTTCACAATATGCATTCATCAAACAACGCACAATTACTTAATGAATATATATATAATATATATATATATATATAATATAATATAGTAACTCAGTACACATCATTCACATAATGGAAAGTAAATTAGTTCATACATATAATTAAATTGTGATTTACATCCTCAATTCAAAAAAGAATTATGGAACCAGCTACGGAGGAGTTGATTAACAAAACACAACTCTCTCCCAAAATAATCCAACGTCATCACGTCGGCTTGGCGGCTCCACAAAAGAATCTCACTTCTCGTACTCTATGCTGTCATTCTGCTCCCACGAACAAAGGTTCGCGATCATCACAGGTACCAACCACACGTACAAAAATTGCAGGGTGAGTTTATTATAAAAGAAATTAATACAAAAATCAAATAACCATAATTAGTAAGAAAACATTAACAAATACCATAAGCATACACAAACATCCATTAGTCCAACATACACTCAACAAGTAGTCATCATCCATCCATAATTCCAATCAATCATGCTCAGTATGATGCATGCACCTGACCTCAACTCTCAAATGCAATGTGGTACCATTCATCAAGGAAATAGCCTAAGCGTGTCCACACGACACTCTCACTTAGGAAAACTAGGCAGTAAGTGTCGAGGTCACCCTGTCGTGCACAGCAACTCCCCCCCCCCATGGTGATCAGCCTGAGTCTCAAGGGAGTTCCAAACCGAGTGACATGCCCCCAAGTACAAGTATTCCCCTCATGAGAAACTACAAGTACTTACTGACAAAGTTTATACTATTTCCATGCAATATGAAGTATGAAACATGGGCACCATCAATGCACTGACGTGGATAATTAAAGATTCTAAGTCATCCCCTCCAGAGATGCTTAAAACTCTTTAACCACTCTATTTCCCCACCAGGGATATCCAACATGGTCACTGCACCCCCCATGTACATACACATCACACATCATCACAATGACATTTTCAACATCAACAACATCTCATCTCAATGTCATTATCAACATCAACATATCTCATCTCAATTCATTCTCAACATCAATCATCTCATCTCAATGTCATTCTCAACATCAACATCATCTCATCTCAATGACATTATCAACAACAACAACATCATCTCATATCAACATAATCATCAATAACAACATCATCTCATATCAAATTATCATAACACCAACATTCTCGTATCAATTATTATCAATATCATCTTCAATAACAACATCATTCTCTATCAACATTATCATAAACATCAAGTCACCTCATATCAATTAATATCATCAATAACAATATCATCAGTAAATCACATTCCGCATATACATACATATATAGTTCATGCTGAGATTCACACTCCTCAGGTCTTCAGACAACACAAGTCTAATAAAAACAATAATGTCATTTATCAATAACAGACGTATCACATCCATTAGTCAAAACATTGTTTTCTTGAAAACCAGCATGCAAAGGGACAGCATACATCCCATAGTTAGGTTCCCTGACCCAACTATGGTATCAAAAGCATAAATTATAATAAACTCCCTCACCTATCGTGAGCTCTCCGTCAGTTCCTCTTTGCGTCGCTCAGAGACCTCTCTCGTTCACGTTCGTCAGTCCAAACGCAAGGTTCTATATACCAAATGAAGGAAATTTAGTATAGATTTCAAAACAAGGTTAATAACAACATTCGGGTCAATTACCCCTGTCAAAACATAAAGGGCTAAGGGGTGTTTCGGATTCTACTAAAAGGAGACGTCATTTTGAAATTCCGATCACGCCAATGTGACTGGGGTTCAGTGAAGGTCACAAAATAACATCAATTTTATAAAAAGATAACTTTTACAATGTCTCATTTTCAAGGGTTTTTCAAAGGAAGTGTAAAAACACCCTATTACAGTACCCAAAACACAAGAGACACTAAGAGAAACTCAAACTAACTAGAGAAAGGCTTAGAAGTCAAGATTACCTCAGAGAAGCTACGAAAGAAAGGATTGAGGATTTTCTCCACCGAATCCTTGAGGTGGATTCTGAGGATTCCTCCGATTAAAATGTTCCTCTTGGTGTGGTGGTTCGCGGCAAGCAACGGGCTCGTGGTGGCCACCGTGGTCATGGGTGGTGGAGGAGGAGTTTTAGGGTTTGGGTGGGTTTTGAGAGAGAGAGGGTGAAAATCGTGTTTTCACGCTGAAGAACGTATTTATAATCTGCAGATCTCGCTTAGCGAGCTCGTCTCGCTAAGCGGGAGTCCACTTTTGGTGCTAAGCACGACTTTTCTCACTTAGTGCAATTCCTCTCGGGTTGGGATTTGCTCTGAGTGCAATTCCTCTTGCACTAAGCGCGACAATTCTCGCTCGGCGCAATTCCCACTCGAGTGGAAATTGCGCTTAGCGCGCTTCTCGCGCTAAGTGAGAGGTAAAAAAAGTTCTTACTTTGAAAATCCTAACGGTCAAACCGTGGGAATGTGTCTTAGGAACCTCCAATAAAATTTTATGACGAACCAACACTTAACAAACCCAGGATCACGATTTACTGGAATAGGTTTAGGTAAAATTTGAAATCTCATAATTTCAACTTAGTCAATAAAACTCCACATAACTCAACATCCACATCAAGCAAATCACACATGACTAATTCACACCATACCTCAACTCATTCAAGTCAATCATATAATCAAATAACACAAAAAATATAATTAAGCATCGATTTATAATTAATGATATTTCAGGGTGTTACACTGTCACACAGTGCATAGATGCTAACTATTACAATTTCTTTCCCATTTCTTTCCATACACCTTCCAAACCAATAAATCCTCTCCCTACAAATTGATTTTGAATTTGGAAAACTTTAATATCCCAAATACAAAGAAGTCCCATCGATGCATGCGTCAATGGCGAATCTACCCAACACATGTCTCCATCTTCCCACAACATTGAGCAAAGCCCCTTGTCCACCATATCTTTCTTGGTCTCTTGAATACACATAACTTGTACCTCTTCTTGTTGCACTAATCTTCTCACAATCTTCCCCTTCTCCCCTCCCCCTAGACTCCTCACATTGTATGATAGCATCTTCATAAGTGACTATTCTTGAAACCCCTCCTTGTCACCTTACCTAGCATTCCTCAATCCTTGTTCGTCTTTATCCTCCTTTTGTTTTAATCTATCCACCATTATCTTGCCTTCTCCCTCAAAGATAACACCCATATATTGGACCATCACCCAAATTTTCTTGTGCTCCTTACCATCATTGTATTGCCATACCACCCTATTACAATTGTTAATTTCACCAACGCTGTTTTCATTTTTGTTTATCTATTGGCCTTGTGTTGAGATCTCTTTAGTAGCTTGAGTTTGTGGGACCCTTGAGCACCCTTCTCCTGAGCCTTCCAAATCTGATTGATTATGTTTAATAGATACCCTCCTTGTGGCACCACGAAACACCCCATCATCATGCATATTGGTCACTTTATCATCACCTGTGTTTGATGAGCTTCCCTTTCTCAAAGTAAGAACCTATTGCTAATACAGAATTCTGAGTATTAGAGTTCAGTGTCTCTCCCCTTGTTTACAGTTGTTGTTCAAACCAGTCTCCCCCATTTTCTTATTCACCTTATTCCTTTTGTTTTTTTGTCTTAGACTCGTTACTATGTCCCACTCCCACTGAAGCCAACCATTTCCACACCCCCTCCCCCAAACCTTCTATAGCCCTTTCCACGTGTCCTACCCCCATACGGTCACCATCCTTTGCGTCTTCTCTCTCCATGTTCACCTTTAATCCCTTGTCAGACCCTTCTCTCCTCCCCTTTTTTGTCCCTCGAGACTTGCATCCCCAATGGTCAAATTTTCTTCACCCCCTGATACATATTGCTTTTTCGTACCTCCTCCTTTACAACTTACATTTAGATTATTGTGGGTGTATACTACATGTTGGTCGATATCCATTGGGTCAAATTTTGAAGCCATCGTCGTTTCGTCCCTGTTTCTTCTCTCATACACCACCATATCACTGTTGCCATCTCGTCATGTGTACCCACATAAACCCCATTTTCCCCTATCAAATTCTGATTAAGAAGATTCAGCATCCAACCCCTTATCGCTACACAGAGACCCCTCTTGAGTGTGATTGTCGGCCTACCTCCAACATTTACACACTTCCATTGGTTTTAGCATTTCCTCGGCCACCCTAACGTTACACATAACTCCATTGGTCCTTGCCCTATCGCAAAACAACACTTGTGTAGATGCAGAGACTTGAACCAACACCCTTGCCATATCTAGCCTCTCCCTATTTGTTGTAGCTTTATCCACCGCTATGAGTTTTCCAAAATCATTTACCAACACTACAAAGCATTCTTGACTCTAGGCTTGTAAAGGGACCCCGTGACGTTGAGCTCATGTCAACCTGTTACCAGAATACTTTCCTTATTCCACTCGTACACAAAATGAAAGATAGACAACAATCCATCCTCCTCACTTTTCAGCTCCTCCATTACCATGTCCTTCGAGATCCCATGTAACAACACTATATTGTCACCAACATACTTAAGCTTCACATTCCCCGCTACATCTGATATGAAGATCTCATTAAGCCTATCGAACTAGGTTAAATTCCTCAACCTTCCAACCCAGCAATTTTCCAGCCAGTCACAGCTACCTTCTTCCACCATAATATCCTTTCCTCTCTAGTTATCATTCTTGTCAAAGTGGCTTGTTCCATGTTTTGGTTGTCATCTTCAATTTCCTCTCACTTTAGGTCTCACCACTACTTGAGCAAAAGTATATCTTCCTCTAGTCCCACCATTGTTCCTATTATGTTGAGGTTGTTGTCCCCCTCTAAGTCAAACTTATCTCTGCTACAAATCCTTCATTTCGATCCCCACCTCCTTGACCCCTATTAACCCTGTTTCTCTTCCCCTCTCCAACACTTCCTATTGTTCGTTCCCTACCTCCACCTGGGTCATCTAGTTTATACCCATCAAATTTCAAAAACTTTGGTATATTGACGTCTATTTTCATTTTTCCTATGTATATCCCATCGAATTGCTTATCCAGGAATCTTTTTTTCTGAACCACAAGGAACTTGACGAAGCCATAACTATTACCCCTCTTGTCCCTTTTGGTTGAAATAAAAATTCCCCACACTATTCCCCATCTCTGAAAAACATTACAGAGGTTTCCTTATGGTGATTAAGAAACTTGGAGAAGAAGGTTGTGATGCCCTTCTTCCTCTCGTAACCCCGAAAGTGTTTCCATCCTCCCCTCTCTCTCTCTCCACCCTCATCATTTCCAAATGAATATATTAATAAGGGTACCAGTGGTACCATAAATCGAAATACAAGTAATTTCATGATTCCTCCAGGGCCAGCAAGCACGGTTAGGTTGTATACACCGAGCTATGAAGCCTAGATACGAGATACGGATACGATACGACACAAATATGGAGATAGATAAATTTTTAAAATTAAAGATACATACGTCTTGGATACATTAATAAAATATATAAAAAGTTATATATAGTTTCAATTTTTTTTTTCTAGAACAATTAGATTTTTCATTGGAATAACTTCAAATTCATATTTTAAAAAAAAATCTAGATATGTCTAGTCTTAGATCCCTTACCTTGTCTATTCTAACATAGTAACCCCTACCCCATCCTACACCCCTAAGATCCCTTACCTTGTCCTAGGATATCTTTTTATCCTAGCAAGAATTTAGATATGTTTTTCTCTGTTGTTTAATTAAAGTAATTTTCGCATAACACTTGTGTTAATATTTAATTATGATTTAATTTCAAAAATTATAAAAATAATATTTGAAGATACAACACATAAATTGAAAAAGGACAAAAACAAGTTCCAAGAACCCATTGTTTGTTGTACCCAATAACTATTTCTATTTTCCCATAATTATAATAATGCATTAATGCCCCTATCCCTTGACTTACCATTCACAAAAACACAAACCAGAAAAAAAAAAAAAACCATCCATCATTTTCATTTCAAAACTTGTCTTCCACGCTTTTTTTTTTCCATCACTACTACTCACAGATCCACCATTCCTTTCCACCTCTCTCACTCCCCTTCAAATCAGTTCACATTTTCCTTTCACACGTTACTTTTACTTCTTCCACCTTTCTCTCTCTAATTTCATTCAACAAAATCATTTTTTCTCTCTCTCACTCACTCACTTCACACAATGAAGCACCCAAGGGGCTGACTCTGTCGTCCGCAGTGCCTGCCGCGACACCGTGGTCGCCCTCGCCGCGCAGTATTTGAAGGGAGACGACAGAAGGGGTGGTGGGGGAGGTGTAGGGACAGTGGTGGGGCTGTTCGTGAAGCCGTTGTTCGAGGCAATGGGGGAGCAGAACAAGGGGGTGTAGGCGGGGGCGGCGGTGTGCATGGCCAAGATGGTGGAGTGTGGCGGTGGCGGCGGAGGAGGGGAGGCGGTGCTGGTGGTAGCGTTTCAGAAGCTGTGTCCGAGGATCTGCAAGCTGCTCAACAGTCTCGTATCCGAGTTGTATTGAAGTCGTGTCTAGCCTTAGGAAGCCATATCTAAGCCGTATTCTAGCCATATCTTATATTTTAAAAAATAAAAAATAAAAATTGGATACTCCTAGGATACATATCCGGCCGTATCCGTGGAGTATCAGTGTCAGATACGGGTGCGACACCGATACTTTTCCTTTTTTCACGTATCCGGGCTTCATAGATACCGAGTGAATGAGAATAAATACTAGCTAACCATGGAGCAAGGCACCAAACAGATCTATGATAAATTACAGCACATGAAACTTCTACCCGCTAACAAAACAATAATCCCAATTATACCTAGGGAACTGCTTGGGACACCCAGCAGTTTTCCAAAATACTGAAAATATCCTTATGGGTATTTTTTTGTTATAAATAGTAGATTAGCTATTTCATTTTTGCAGCGCTTTATTTTCCGTAAAATCAAACTCCCTTAGTGTAATTTACTTTCGCTAGCATCCTTTTGTGAGTGTTTGTTGTCGTCGATGGTGTACATGCGTTGTTTATGGATATACGATGAAGTTCGATAGTTTTTCATCGTCGGAGAAGAAGAGGTGCGTATTAAAAAAATTCAAAACATACAGATTGAATCCATATGTTTTGAATTTTTTAAAAAATTATAATTTTTATATATTTAATTTATTTATAAAATTTGATAATTAAAAAATTTTGATATTTAACTGAATGTTGTATTTAGATGTTTATTATAGTAATTAATAATTAAAAAAATTTGATATTTAATTGAATGATGTATTTGAATGTTTATTACAGTGATTAAAAATTAAAAAAATATGATATTTAATTGAATGATATATTTAGATATTTATTACAACAATTGATAATTAAAAAAATTGATATTTTTTTACATATGTAAATTTTTATTAAACCTATGATTTTTATTTATAATTTATATATGTAAACAAATTAATTATTAGATAAAAATTAATTATCATCAAATTTATTATGTAAAATTATATGTGCATTAAATATACTTTAAAAATTTTAGTGTTATATATAGCGACATTAGTTATTTTATAACATAATTGATTTATTAGCTCAATTGATTATAGCGTTGTGTTAATAACGCGAAAGTCACAGTTATATTTTTTGAGAAAAAAATTTTAAAAAAATCCTATGGGTTACTTACGGATTACCAATCTGTATTGGGCTTAAGAAAGGGTAAAATTGGAATTTTGCATGTGATACTGGCTGTACTAGCAAAAATGCTATCTGCCCCTAGCAGTTCCCATTTACCCAACAGGGTAGTACTTGACCTATGATCCCCTTTCCATTCGCAAGTGCCCAGGTTGCCATATTACGCCCCCACACCCCAATTTGCATTGATGCACTCCCCTGGTGCTAGGGACCATTGAGTGAATGAGTAAAGGTGGTTTTCTGCATCAGAATTTGTGAGTCAAAGGAACCTCCATTGAAGATACAATCATTTCTCAAGTTGAGTGAGACATTGAACTTTTTTGAAATACTACAAGAACACAACAATTTGTTTTCTGATCAAATTTAACGATAGATTGATTTTTACGTAATGGCATATTTTAAGATCATGCTCACCAAAAAAATTCTCTTCTCACGATATAAAATGCCCATTAGATGAAAACAAGGGATGTTCCGCTAAAAAAATACAATAAATGAATAGCACGATTTTATTTTATTTTTTTTTTTCGATTCTGAATAGCATAACTTTGACCTGAGCATTATTAAAAGGATAAAAAAACATGTGATGTTCCATTAAAAAAAATTAAAAACAATAAATGAATACACAACTTTGACTTCAGCACTATTAAAAAGATTATAAAGAAAAGAAAAAACATAAATCGGTACATCTAATATTTTGTTTGGTACATAAAAAAAAAACACAAATTGAGTAACGCGTAAAAGAAATCAACATCGGATTCCCCATGTGAAACAGTCAAATACAGTCAATTAGAACTTATTTAAAGGGAGAATATTAACGTAAATTCAGGAGGCACCGACTAGCTCAAGATTGGGCATTGATGTTCCTGCTAGGAAGGCTTTGAACAGTGTCAAAGCAAGTTTTGGTGAATGCAAAGGAACTTCGTGCCCCGCACCCCTTACAACCACAAACGTAAGGCCAGCATATTCTTGAGTCCATCCTCCCACCTGTTTCATTTTTATCACATAGCAGTGCACTGGAGTGAAGTAAACTATGACATGGGGGGCATAACAGAAAATAAACTTAGATACCAAGGACATGTTTGGATAAATTTCTTCAGAAGCACTTCTAGAAGAAGAAATAAGAAAGAAAAAAATGAAATGAGTTTCTCTATAAGCTAAAATTAGGTTATGCATAAAGTAATTTGTAGAAGTTTTCTCATATAATTTCTCTAAAAGAAGATTTTTAACTTATGAATAATCTAATTTTAGCTTATAGAGACTTATTTCATTTTTTTTCCCTCATTTTCTTCTCTTACAATTGTTTTTGAATAAGCTTATCCAAACATGTCCAAAGTCATGAAATAATAGACAAAAAAAATCATTCATTATAGAAATAGAATCACTTACCTCCCCATCATCATACCATGCTCGCCAAGGACTCACAGTAGGAAGGTCGAGAGCTTTTATGCTATAGCGAGTAGATGTCACGGGTATTACCACGTCTGTATTACCACTGATATAAGCGAACACAAAATAAGTTTAATTTGGAGGAAAGAAAATGAAAGAGAAAGAAAGAGTACTGTTTTCAAGCAGATTGGGTTCCAAAACACGGACATTGGGGACTTTCATTAAGACCGTTTTGCTTTTAGACTTTGAAAGATGTTAACATGTGAAGTGTCAAAATTCAAATCCATCACGGAGGAAATGAAATTTGAAATGGTAATAGAGGCGAAAGGTGATAATTCTTCTGCTATGAAGTAACTAAGATTACACGTACTAAAATATTTACAATACCTCGAGTGATCACAAAATTTTCCACTCAACTTCCTGAATATTTTAACTAATATAAGACAGCTTTGTCAAGTTGTCAACTTAATGCACAAAATCCAGTCTGCTACCTGTTGGTTAATTTTGAAAATCGAGATAATCCTGGATAAATCTGAAGTCGTGTATAAACACTTTCAGATTGAATCAAATTTCGGGGTTCAACCAAAATTGTTCAATCGGATAAAATCAGAAGATTATAATTCAAGAGTTTTGTTTTGGTCTTGTGAGTTTTTCACATGTTATGCTTTCTGAACCAGGATGATTATTTATAATCAAAGAACAGGTGGTTTTTGGCGGTTGATGGAAGTTATTTATTTTTAAAAAAATTGCCGTTAATGGAAGTTTTAGTAACTTCCATGTAACTTCCAACCGTTGATGGAAGTTAGTAACTTCCATGTAACTTCCAACCTTTTGCCTAAACCGAACATCTCGTTATTACATTAAAACAAGCGTGCACTCTTATTTTAACATAATAAAGAGATTAATTACACTAAAATGTCCAACAAACCTCCCCCATTTTAGTGTAATTACCGATCAAATCACCAAAGTCATAACATACCACAAACTACTGCATAGATGAAATATCGTGACGATTGAATTTCATCTTAGCAAATTACACGTTTCAAATATTCGAATATCAGGGTGTCACTAAGGATTGAACCCTTTCTATTCATAATGAATACATGAAGATAATCTGCACAATAGTTTATAACATTACTCTTGCTCGACACTAGTTTTACTAGCCTGTGTCCCTATCCTTCATAAGCATATCAAAGCCAAGTCTCAGCTTCTTGAAGCGGCTAAACTTCATGCTTATATAGGTAGTCCTTTTCTTTCTTTTGAACACCTGGCAATCCCTCTTTAAATGACCAGGTTTCCCACACTTCCAACATGACAATTTTGTTTGTTTGTTTGGACCTTTGTTCTTATTTCCTTGAAATTTTCGTTTGTTACCTTTAGCATTATAATTTTGCTTAACTGTTCCACTTTCCTCTACCATATTAACGGAAGAGGAACCTGCTACATTTTTATCATTGACTTTGTCAATTTCCTGAGCCCTTAGCGACTCCTCAATCATGAAATGACTACCGAGTTGAACCAAAATCAACTCTTCCTTCTTATGTTTCAAGGTATACTTGAAGTCTTTCCAAGAAGAAGGCAGTTTATCAATTATAGATGAAACTGCAATGGATTCATCCATTTTCAAATCATGTTGAGTAAACTGACCCAAAATCCGCAGCAGTTCATTATATTGTTCCATAACAGGCCTCGAATCAATCATTTTGTAATTAAAGAAATTACTAACTAAGAATTTGTTACTTGAGGCATCTTCTGCCATATACTTGGATTCAAGAGAGTCCCATAATTCCTTAGCAGACTCAACATTTTGATAAATATCAAAGAGAGAGTCAGACATACCGTTCAAAATGTGTCCACGATAAATGTAATCGTCGTTCTCCCATTTCGAACGCTTCCTTGTTTGATCAAGAGTTTCGTCTTCAATATACACCGACATTGGTGTACTCAGCACATACACCACATTCAATGTTGTCAAGAGCATCTTTTTCTGCCATCTTCTGAAATCCTACCCTTCAAACTTGTCCAACTTCGCAAACTTGCTTGTCATCTTCGAACTATCGTTCGTCATCTCGAAAGATTTGATTCAATCTTTTGTTGGTTAATTTTGAAAATCGAGATAATCCTGGATAAATCTGAAGTCGTGTATAAACACTTTCAGATTGAATCAAATTTCGGGGTTCAACCAAAATTGTTCAATCGGATAAAATCAGAAGATTATAATTCAAGAGTTTTGTTTTGGTCTTGTGAGTTTTTCACATGTTATGCTTTCTGAACCAGGATGATTATTTATAATCAAAGAACAGGTGGTTTTTGGCGGTTGATGGAAGTTATTTATTTTTAAAAAAATTGCCGTTAATGGAAGTTTTAGTAACTTCCATGTAACTTCCAACCGTTGATGGAAGTTAGTAACTTCCATGTAACTTCCAACCTTTTGCCTAAACCGAACATCTCGTTATTACATTAAAACAAGCGTGCACTCTTATTTTAACATAATAAAGAGATTAATTACACTAAAATGTCCAACACTACCTAGTTTGAGCCTCACACATTCTCAGGCTAACAAAAATGGTAGATGCTGAAAGAACATTGGTTTTGAGGGGACAAAATAAATAAAAAGCAACAATGTTTATTCCAGACTATCATGTGATTGGATCTACCTCCATAATGCACCAAGCTGACACAATTACTGATTAAAACATCTGCCAAAACCATCAATATTTTTGTGCTTCATATATTTGAGGTCTATTAAATAAATAGTTCTTAATAATTCGAGGTCCATTTCACATTAATTACAATGCGAACACCAGCTAAAGCAATTAATACTATGCTTGAAAGAAAATAATAGACATAGGAATACATTGAAATGACTATATACATTAAGGTGAATCGGTGATCACTTGATCAGATGTCATAAAGTATTTCTTCTATTTTTTGTGTTCAAGTGTCTGATAAAATAAGTTGCAAAATCATGAATTTGATCAAGATGTATAAATCTTAATATGCAATCTTTTCAGATCGTAAGTAATTGGCAAACTGTCTTAGGCAACATAACACATACTGAGAATTGTTTTCAAGTTCTTTCTAGCTTAATTTACTTGTATGTAAGCAAGACACCAAACAAACGAGTAAACACATACATAGTCATATAAATATTAGAAAATAAGAGAAACCTGAACACCCATATCCTCAATCCCATCTGAATAAGTTCATGATAAATATTGAGCACTGTTCTTGGAGAATCCTTCCAGTTTGTAAATACCTCATCACTGCAAAGAATGAGAATAAGAGGATTCTGATCTCTGTAAATTCAGTAAAAGAAACCAAAACACATTTTATGCTGTGGCTACAATCCCTAAAGTTGCTACCAATTATCAAAATCTCCAAATGATTAAGTTGCAGGGATTCTCAAATCCTTAAGGTGGGAGTAATAGAAATGAGAATGTTAAGAAGAATATATGTGACCACATAAGAAAAGACAAAATACAAAATGATTGTATACAAGAAGATATTGGTGTGACACCGGTTTTGGAGATGACAAAAAATCAGTTAAGGTGACTTGGACCAAGAAGGAAAAGATGACAAAAGTCACTGAAAGCACCACTGAGAAGAGTAAATTGCATGGTTTATAGTCCTATAAAAAGACGGGGAGGGAGACCAAGAAGGACATTAGAAGCTGTTAAGGGAGATATCATCGTGAGTAATATTTATTAAGATTTGATTTTTAACCAAGCCAAATGGCATTGTGTGATCCATGTAGCCGACATCACCTAGTGGAATAAGGTATTTTGTTGTTGATTCTCAAATTGTTAATCTGAAATGATAAGGAGTACAATAAGAAAACATAGCAGGTGATGGAGAATGAGTTAGGAAGGTAGTGGAGGGGTAAGGGGATGTTATGGAAGAGAAACGTGCATTGAGGCTCAAACAGAACTTGGTGGCAGGGAATTTGAAGAGGATGTTGGAATATGGAACAGAAGGCGAATATGAAGTATATGGCTGTGGTGGAGGGGGTAAGGGATCATTAGTGTAATTTGGGGTGAATGTAGCCATAGGAGAGAGAGAGAGCATTTTTTTCATCTCTGTTATTCATAATACTGTTTCCCATCCCAGTTCTCATAATAAAGTATTTGGTGCTTGCACCTAGTTGTTTTTCCTTCTATTTTTCAATGTTAACTCAGAACCTATTAGATTCACATAACTTACTGTTGGCCCAAACAGAAACTCTTCAAGTGTTTTTCGAATCATTACCTGCAGGTCTCCCATGTAGCAGGCTTATGATCTGGATCAACATGAAGAACTGTTTGGACATCAGGTCGATTGAAGTATACAATGGAGTGCTTTTCAGTGCATGGATCATACTCTGCACTGAGTCTACCAATTCTCTGTAGCATGACATAAGCATAACACATCATTAATAATGATCTGCATCACAAACCCGTTACAGGCACTGTATAGTATACTAAAAAATTTAAAATGTTAACACTCACATGCTTTCTTCTCACCAGCCGACTTAACTGGCTAACATTAGCATGTTGGCACGGAGGAGTAAAGAGACTGTATGGGTCTATATTTCCAAGTTCTTCATTAGCAATTTCCCAGATTTTTTCGCATGAATGTGACGGGTGCTCAACTGACTGAAAATCACATAGTAGGTTCAAAAGCTTGTATGTTTGATCCGAAATCAAACCACTTGACCACATAAACTCAAACATTCCCAATTGATCATGGAAATCATCTGTTAGAGCATTTCCTACCTGCAGCAGAGATATATGGATTAAATTAATGATGAAAAGAAGCATAAATCAAGGAATTATTTTTATGCAAAATTGGAGGCCATACCATGAAACCTTTCAGATTTATAGCATTTTCTTTTGTAACCGAGTTGTACTTTACAATAACTTGGCTAAGTTGAGGAACATAATGCCCTGATACATGGGATTAATGATTGACCAATATGTATTAGAGCATTATAAAATCTATATAAATAAACAGATCAGAATCAAAGAACTCAAACACCTAAGTGTTTTCATATCACCTTTTCTTTCCTTATCTTTTCAGTATTGTAGTGCCAAAACTAATTCAGTTGAAAACATAACCACTACTAGCAAACAATGAGTTTAAAACAAGAAAAGTCCAATGAAACAAACAAATATGAAAATCTAATGAACAGAATATCAATTACTTTCAAGTTGACCATGTTTACCTGCATAGCTCTCACCACTGATGAAAAAGTTGCTTCTTTTATATTGAGGGAAACGCTCAAACCAATTCAATAGAAATACTAAATTGTCCTCAGCTGCACAAAAATTTAATTAATTTAATGACACAAATTTATAGGTATCAATATGAGGCGAGAGCTTGAGAGGAGCTAATCTTGATCATTCAATCTTACTTGATGGTTAATATTAGATTAGATTTTAAGTAAAACCAATATTAACCATCAATGTAAGACTGAATGTTAAATATTGGCTCCTTGCTCTCACCTAATGTGTGTAGCTGAAACAAGGGATTCCTGAATGAAAAGAGTACCACCTGTCCTCTCATCGCCATTGATCAGCATGTCGGATTTGTTATTCGAATATGAAAATCCAACCCCAACAGGAGTGTCAAGAAAAAGAATGTTGGCAACTACGAAAAGAAAAAGTGGTTACACATAAATGCATTCATGAAGCTTATTAATTTATGCTTATAAAAATCAGTACATCATTACAAGTACAAGGTGGCAATCAAATGATTCTTGGACATCTCTTAAGTATGTGATAAGTGATTGATTTGATTGGTGATATAATATGATGAAAAAAAGAGAGATAAAGAGAAAATAGATGTGTTAATGAGGTGTTTGTAATTTGAAGGGGTCTAAATATCATCACCTGTGATGTAATGTGATAGGACAAGGGAGAGTAAAGAGAAATTAGAGGTGTTAAGGGGGTCTTTGTAATTTGTGACTGTACAAATATCATCACTCAAAAAAAATATATATAAGCAGATAGACACGTTTAAAAAAAGTGGAAAACGACATGTGCTGTAGCCTATAGGCAGTTTTGGTTATAAAATAAAAGTGGAAAAGAATGTTTGATAAGGTTGAGTCACCTCGGTTCCAAGAATAGGGATTGAAATGGAGGGTCTTGCTATCTGAATTTATATGAAAAGGCCCAACTTCTTCTGACTGTCCGAAAGCAATGGACGAACATCCAGGCCCTACAGACACACCAAATTAAAATGTTTCATGTCAATAGTAACAAAAGATAGTTAGTTAGTGGTAGTGAAGTGTAAATTAAGTTGAACAAGCCTCACCTCCATTGAGCCACAAAACAAGGGGCTTAGAATGAGGATCTTCAAGTGCCTCAATGAACCAGTAGAAGAGTGTTCTCCCAGCTTTCTCATTGACGGTGATGTACCCAGCATAGTGTGCGAAGCTGATGTTGAAGCCTTGACCTGGGAGCCTACCAACCCGGTCCTTTTGCTGCTCCTTGGCAAAAGATGCTGCACAATCGCTGCATAACAGCAGAGTGACTATGCATAAAATTTGAGACCACAGCGCCATTCGCCACTCCATACAGGGTCTGCTCCGATCTGTCGCTGGATAGAGATAGCTCATACCATTCCGTAAATAAACAAACTACTATGGTCGTGCACTCGTGCGTGGCTCGCGGGGCACGTTGTTGATTTTAGAATTATAAATAATATATATGTTTTTCATTTCTAATAAATACTCAAATTTATCATAAATCTAAACTATATTTTAACCATTTAATTAAATTAAAATACATTAAATGCAACCTATCACACATGTTTCTTAACTTAAAAGCTACTACTCTTAATATAAAGATTGAATTATCATGCGGAGGGCTCAAGGAAGCACGTGTTCTGTCTTATAGTTGTAGTTGGTGTGGAGTTCTATTGTTTGTTCTGCAGACAACTTTGTTACCTTCTTGTAATTTGCTTTTTAAATCAGCTTTAAGTACTTCTTGTACAGAGAGCTCATATTAATATAAATCATTTTTTTCCCTTCCAAAAGAAAAAACTATTACTATAAAGAATTAACAAAGTTTTTAGTACCTGAATTTTTTTTCAAATTTCAGATTTTAGTCTTTAAATAAAAATTTGATTAGTCTAGATTTCAAAAGATTTTTTAGAACAAGTTTGTCTAAATTTAAAAAACAATTATAGAATCCTACAAACATTATTTTAGACATCAATTTTTTAATTATATTTTATTCTACTATATTATTTTGTTATTTAATGTATATGTAGAAAAATATTGTCTTGTCGAATTCATTCTAATAATAGAGGGTGTAAAATACAGATATGCTATAAATAAAGAAAATAAATCTCTCATAAATAGGAAATAAATCCCCAATAAATAAAGAGAGGAAAAATGGAAATAAAATAAAAACAGAGAATAAATCCAATCTAAATTGATTTAGATTTATTCCCCTTAAATATTAGTTTATTCATATCTTCCTAATTTATTTTGAATCACAAAATCTTAATATCCCTAATTATTCCACACTCCCCCTCAAGTTGATGCAAAAGATATCAATCATGCTCAACTTGGTGACTTGATTTTCAAAGCGCTGTCTCAACAGACCCTTTGTTAAGATATCAACAATTTGTTGATTGGTTGGAACAAAAGGAATGCAAATTACTCCATCTTCAAGCTTCTCCTTGATAAAATGCTTGTCAATCTCAACATGCTTTGTTTGATCATGTAAGACTTGATTATACTTATAGCAACCTTATTATCACAAAACAATTGCATAGGGGGAACTTTGGTCTTTCAAGCTCTTTTAGACATGTTTCAGCCATAAGACCTCACATACTCCTTGAGTCATTAATATAAACTCAGTTTTAGCATTACTCCTATCAACTATAACACCCTGATATATATATATATATATATATATATATATATATATATATATATATATATATATATATATATATATATATATATATATATATATATATATATATATATATGTATATATATGTATTATTAGTAATTATGTTTGATATTTGATTATATTTGTTGTGTTGTTTTATCCTTGATTATTTTTTAGGAGGTGAGTTTAGTTATTAGAAGTATGTTAGTAGTTAAAGCATTAGCTTCTCATAGAAGCCTCTCGAGAAAGCTTCTCAAAGAAGCCATGAGGAAGCTTCTCGAGGAAGCCTCTTAATGAAGCTTTTCAAGGAAGCTACGTGAAGATGTCTTGATAAAAACACTGCCCAGCCTTCTTTAACCGTTGGATCTTCTCGAAATTTGGTTTGGAGCTTCACAGAACACTTGTCCACGATCTGACCGTTGGGATCTTTGAGAAAACATCTGGAGTGTGTGCGACGTTTCCATTTTCGAGAGCATTAGTCACTTGGGCATTTTAAGCCTTGTAGTCCAAGTAGCTCAGGAAAAACGCCATTTCCTTCTCCTTCTTTCTTCCAAAACCATTTCCAAAGTCCCAAGCTCTTTCTCCATCACCCATAGTAGCCACCACAAACCACCTTTGTTCTCTGTTGAAACCCCACACTGAGAGGAACCCTTCAACCGAAGCGGAATCTTCCAACTTGCCTCGCGATTTCAGTAGAGAACGAAACCCTAATCTGACCTTTCATTTTCCTTCAAGGTAACCATGGTTCTACGCTTGTTTCTTGTTAGTTTCATCTTACCTTTGCATCATCTGAGTTTGGAAACCGCCATTGCATGTTTTACGCTTCCTCTGAAAAACCCTAGAGCAAAGAGACTTTGTAAACGTTATCTTTTCATGAAATGGGTGTTATTTTCATGACCTTCACTGAACTCTGGTCACATTGGCATGATCAGAATTTCAAAATGATGTCCCTTTGTAAAACCCGAAATGCTCTCAGCCTTTTCATGTAGTAACGTGGGTGTTTGACCCAGAGCATTGCTATTAGCTTTGTTTTCTGAAATCCATATTAAGTCTCCTTCGTTTTGGCATTGTAGAGGCTTACGTGGAACCGACGAGCGGGGACGAAAAAGAAATCTCCAAGTGACGTGACGAGGAAACCGCGGGTAGCTCACAATAGGTGAGGGGAGTTTATTATAAAATTTACCGTTTTAACACCATAGTTAAAGTCAGGGAACTTAGCTATGAGAATAACTGTCTGTCCCTGTTGCATGCTGATTTTCCTTTATAGAAAATAATGTTTTCAACTAATGGGATGTGATACATTTTATATTGATATGCATGTTGGTTTTCAGGAAAAACTATGTTTTGATGAATGGGATGCGATATATATATTTATTGTGATGAGTGAAATTGTTGTCTCTATTTGATTTGTGTTGTTCGAAGACCTGGGAAGTGTGAATCCCATGCATGAGAGAAAATATGTATGTGCGGAATGCGATTTATTGTTGATGTCGTTATTGAGGATTTTAATTGATATGTGGTGATATTGATAATTATGATGATATTGATTTGAGATGACGTTGTTAATAAAGACCATGTCAACATGATTGATGTTAATGTTGATGATTATGTGAATATGAAATGATGTTGTTGTTGTTGTTGATAACGTCATTGAGACGCGATGATGTCTATGTTGAGAATGATATGAAAATGGAATGTTGATTGATGTTGGAAATGCATTGGCATGTGCATGTTGTGTATGTTCATAGGGGGGTGCATTGACCTTGTCGGACGGCCCATTCGTTGGGGACTAGAGTGGTTAAAGAATCTAAGCATTCGCTGCGGGGATGCTTAGGCGCTTTAATTTGTCCATGGTCATTGCACTTTATGGTGCCCATGTTCGATACGTTGGATGTTGTGTATGTTCGTGGGGGGTGGAGTGCACTGACCTTGTCGGATGGCCCATTCGTGGGGGACAAACGTGGTTAAAGAATCTAAGCATTTCTAAGGGGATGCTTAGGCACTTTAATTGGTCCATGGTCTTTGGCACCTGCTTTTGGCCACGTTCATACGTTGTATATAGAGTATGTTCATGGGGGGTGGAGTGCACTAACCTTGTCGGATGGCACATTCGTGGGGGACAAGCGTGGTTAAAGAATCTAAGCATTTCTGAGGGGATGTTTAGGCGCTTTAATTGGTCTATGGTCTTTGGCACTTGCTTTTGGCCATGTTCATAGCTCATACGACACAGGAAATAGAATAATTGTGGCAGCGTGTACTTTGTACTGAGGGGGCTTGTCACCTAGTATGGAACTCCTTTGGGCCCCAGGCTGATCACCTATGGGGGGGCAGTTACGTGCATAACCGGGTGGTCTCGATAAACTCTACATGGTTTCCTAAGTGAAAGTGTCGTGTGGACACGCTTACGCTATTTCCTGGGATTTGGTTGTTGGTACATACCACATTGCATCTGAGAATTGAGTCAGGTGCATGCATCATTTTGTGCAGTCTTGATTGGATCCATGGATGGATGATGAGTAATTGTTGAATATGGATGATGAGTAATTGTTGAATGTGGATGATGAACAATTGCTGGATGTGAGTGTTGAATAATGAATGTTGTGTAAACTCATAATGTTTGCCTAGGTTTCTTGCTAATTGTGGTTATTTGGATTGGTATTGGTTCTTTTTATAATGAACTCACCCTTGCAATTTTGTATCGTGTGGTTGATACTTGTGATGATCGCGAACATTGTTCGTGGGAGTAGAATGACAGCAGCAGGGTGCAGGGAGTAAGATTCTGGTGAGGAGCCGACGTGACAACGTTGACATTATTTTGGGAGACAGTTGTATTTTGTTTATCAACTCCTCCATAGTTGGATTATGAGTCATTTTGTTGAATTGAAGACATAAACTTCAGATTTTGCTTATATGCATGAATAGATTTTAATTTTCCATCATGTGGATGACGTGTACTAAGTTGTTGTTCCTATATATATATATATATATATATATATATATATATATTCACCTAGGTAAATGTGTATGTTATAGCGAATGTATGTTGGGACAAAATTACTTCTATTTTCAAAAGTAAATTAAGGGAGGTCTTTTTTATAAAAATTGAAATTATCACAATTAGAGTGTTGATGTCGTAGCAACGAGGCGGGTCGTTACATCAACAACATCTTGTCTTTTACTCCTCCACTTGACAAAATTACCTCATAAAAAGGTGTAATACCTCGAGTTTGACCTTCTATCAGTAATTGAATTTACCCAATCAGCATCAGTACCTCAATCCCTCTCTTCTCATGCTTTCCAAAGAATAAACCCTTCCTATGTGTGCCTTTCAGGTACCTAAGAATTTTGCACACAACTTCTAGGTGTTCTTTGTATGGGGAATTCATAAATTGACTCACCATGCTCACAACGAAACCAATGTCAGGGTGTGTATGATAAGTAGATGAATTTCCCAACCAGCCTTGGTATCTGCTTCTGTCTACTGGAACACCATCTTTAACATCTCCAAAGTTTAGTTTTGACTTCTATAGGAGAGTCTAAAGGCTTCCAACCATTCATTCAAGCTTCTTTCAAGAGATCTAGGATGTACTTTCATTGTGAGACTACTATGCCTCTTTTCGATCTTGCCACTTTCATTCCAAGAAAGTATCGAAGTTGTCTGATAGAGGACTATCCAAGGAGGAAGAGTTTGGCTTAGACGGGCTCAACATGGATGGACCAATCACTTGATCAAAGAGTAAGAGATTTCAAGAAGAGCTTGGCAAGAGGCTAAATTCTCTCATGGAGGAGAGAAAAGAAGAAGCGAAGCTCATTTATTTTAGCCAACTTTGAGAATAAGATTTATTTTCATTTTTAATTATATTTTTGGACCTATTTTGGACTTGTAATGGGCTGCTACCTTTCTTATTGTTATTTTTAAGTCTTTTAATTATTATATTAGTTATTGAGCCTTGGGCCTAATTTAAGATTATTAGTATGATTTATAAATAGACTCCTTAAAACACTTTGTTGATAGTTTTTTAATGAAATTTTTAGATTAGACACAGTTAAGAGAGTGTCTCTCTTGGTTCTTGTGTAAAACCTTAGGTTCTTATCAAAGAATTCTATTCTTTGTGCCGAATCATCCTCAACTTATCAATCTCCCAAGATTGTGGCGTTGTTCTTTCTATCACCTTCTCTAATTACGCTTTTTCCTTTTATTTTTCCCAATTTCATAGAACCCCAAATTGGTTCCCCAGTTTGCTGAAGCTAAAAATTGGATCCACAAATCAGGATTCCATCATTGTCCAAGGTCTTTAACCTCAAATTCCTTGGATAGATTTTGCTTCAATATGCTCATCTTAGTTAAATTGTGTCCGGTCAGTATTATGTCATCTACATAGACAATTAAAATTGAAATTTGCCCATAATAAATTTTTTTTATGAATAATGTGTGATCTAATTGACCTTGATTATAACACAGGCCTTTTACAAACCTAGTGAGTATTTCAAACCAAACTCTAGGGGACTATTTGAGACATATAAGGATTTTTTTAGCTTGCATACCTTATTCCCAAATTTTCCAACGCACCTAGGTGGAGGTTCCATTGTTGTAAAATAAGCGTAACTCACAAAATTAAGGGAGATGAATGCATACTTTTTTTATTGAATGATCATCTATTTAAATACAGATTTGTTGTAATAGAAAGAAGTAATAATAATTGACTTCCTAAATAATAACCAATCACTAACATAACAATAACAAACCAATAAGTCTTGCTCCCATTTCTTCTTCCAGAATGAGAAACTTATCAATTTCCTCCTTCTTTAGAGCCAAAGTTTCAGTCTCTAATTTCACTTGACCAAGGACAAATTGCAATTTGTCATACTTGACATTAATGTTTGACTGCATCTCTTTAAAGTCATTGTCTGTTATCTCTGTTTCTTTCTGTTTAACTAAAGCAAGAAGTTATTCCAATTCACCCATTAACACATCCTTTCTTTTACAAAGGATCTATTTTTCTTTTTTTGTCATTCTAGATTGAATACTCAATGGTATTATTCAATTCTAAATGAGCTTCATTCATAAATTATGATTCAATCTCAAACTCCATCTTTTTAACCTCCAATGCTTCAAAGGATGAAAGCCATTGGTCCATTTCTTTTGAATACACTGACAATGCTCTCTTCATGGCAGAATCTGCATTATTTAAAACATTCGTTGTGTAATGATCAAGTAAGATTGTGCATTGTTCCTCAACAGTTACATGATGAAGATGGTCTAATCTTTTGTGCCAAACTTCTGTATTGCTTACAGTAACTGGATAGGCTGTTTGCTCCTCCTCCAATGGATCAAATGAGAAACTTTTGCCTCTCGTTTTGATATTGAAAATTTCTTTGTCATTGACATCTTTAATCAAACAGTGCTTATTTTCAAAGATGACCTTAAACCCCTTCTCAATCAATTGTCCCACACTTAGCAAGTTTTAATGAATCTCAGGTACATACAAAACATCATAAATTAATTTTGAACCTGCACAACTTTCAATGGCTATAGTTCCCTTTCCTTCAATAGTGATAAGATCACCATTGCCAATTCTAACTTTTGATACCTGTGATTTATCCAACTCTCTGAAAAGATCTTGATCATGGGTCATGTGACCACTATCCACTAGCCAACATTCACTTAAGTTGCTGCTTGTAAAACATGTTGCTCTTCTTCTTGTTGATCTGCAACTTGAGCCACATTCTTTTGTTGAAAATTTCTTTTGCAAATTCTCACAAGATGCCCCAAGTTGTTGCACTTTTCACACTTAACATCATGTCTTCTCCAGCATTTGAAAGGAGGATGACCCATTCTGCCACAGTGCTTGCAAGGAGGAAATCCTTTATTGTCTCCATTATTGTTGCTAGTGTTAGCTGCTGCTTCTTAGGTGTTGAGATTTTTCTTCTTGTATTTCTTCCACTTGCTTTTCTCTCCTTGGTTAGTTTGCAATTTATCTTGCAATGCTTCTTTCACAGAACCCTCAGCCTTCATTTTTCTTCTTTGCTCTTTGGCCTGTAAAGCATTTACAAGTTCTGCCAAGGTAAGTTTTGACAGATCTTTAGTATTCTCCAAGGATGTAATAGTAACCTCAAATCTCTCAGGGACAGTCACCAGTATATTCTCAACTATTCTTGAGTCGGAAAAATTAGAACCAAACAATCTTACTTTGTTAGCAATGCTAAAAAGCTTGTTAGCGTTAAGGTAAAAAAAAGAAGGTGTTTTGTAAAAGTTCTTTTATATAGTGAGGGAACTGATGGCCTAATTAATTTTATTTATTTATTTATTTATTTAAATGAAAAACCCAAAAGGCACGGCTGTTACATTTTAGCACCTGGACCAGTCAAACTTTTGTTTAAAGACTAAAACCATGTAAAGACAAATGTTACAAGAAGGGTGGAAGGGGGTAAACTGTGACTCTTAGAAATTTTCTAAACCTTTTTCAAAAACACAAAGCTTATCATCTGAAAATGACTTTAAAAGACAAATAACAAATTTTCACAAACAGACATAGTCAAACTATTGAAACAGACTTTATAAAAACGTATTTTAAAATTACAAAATCAAATTCAATCCCAAGGTCAAATAAACATAGGAAGAGATAAATATCATATGCGGAAAGTTTTATACTAGTTCATCTCTACCACTAAACTATGTTCAGTTCTTGGAAAATCGCCAAGTTCCACTAATTTCACAAAGTTACAAGTATTTTTCATTGCCACTTCTAACTCTTACAAACCAAGCTTGAACAACACGGTATTCTTTGTCCTATTAAGCCATTTCTGGCTCTAAAACAATTAAATAAGAAGATGTTATTTAGTTGGCTCCTTGACTAGTTCTTAATCATCTCACAAACAGATTTACAATCTAAGCATTGAGTCTTTTCTCTCAAGATGTTCAAAGTGTTTTAAGAGATTTTCAACTTTACAAAGAATTTACAGAAAGCTTTACAATAAGAATTTGAAATGTTATCACGTAGGTTTGTAACCCATTTCTTCAAAGCTTCTATTATTCATAGGTCTTCTTCTTCAAGTGTTTGTTGTCTCTAAATGGATTAAAATCATCACTTGAGCTCATGTTTGAAGATTTTGGTCATTGGACCATTTAATGCATTAAATGTATGTCCTTCTTCATGCTGGAAAACCACTATATTTAGCTTCTTTGAAGAAAACTTTAGCAAAAAACCACTTGCTTTACATCATAGTAGGGCACGTTTGTTGATACTGTTTGAACTTCAAAGTGTTGGAAATGTTCCTTTATACTTCTTAGGATTTAACAGATCCTAGGAGAATGTCATGTAAGATAGTTCCTGCAAAATGAATCTCAGACAGAAAGTATTAAATGAAGTTCTTAAATGTTTCCTTAAATGTTGTATTAGACTGTAAAGTATATATGCTTTCATCTTAAGATACATATTCAAGATATATAGTCCGGTATGCATAAGATGTAGCTTTTAACCTTTGTATTTATTTGCATCTAGTCAAAATAATTAAGGGTCCTGATTTGTCTTAAGACATTAATGTCTTATGACTTAACAACCCAAAATTTGAAAAGGTTTAGGGACTAAAAACTTAGTTAACCTTGTATCACTATGATTTTCATAATGTACGATTACAGGCTCGATAAATACCGTAAGAGAAATTTAAATTTAAATTATTGATAATTATAAATGAATTAATAAATATTTTTTTTGTTATCTGCCATAGTGTTATTAATAGATTTTCATGATTGGCTTAATTTGTGGGTTGAGAGATAGTTGGGTTTTGTGAATTTTAGTTGTAAATGGGGTGTAGTTATGAGAAAACATAGGAGCAAAAAGAAAAACCCAAGACAACCCCAAGCTTCAAAAACATGAGAAGCTCCATTTCCCCTTTTATTCCCTTCATTCTTTTTCTTCTCAAGAAAACCTCCTTCATACCATATGCGAGTTTCGGATTTTTACACCGTTAGAAACCCTTTTTCCTTCTTCATAGCTTCTTTGGTTTATTCCTAGTGGCTTGAATCTTGAGTTCTTTTATTGGGGTTTAGTGTTTAGAAGCTGAAATATTGATTATTGATATGTTTACTATGAGTTTGGATGCTTGGGTAGCCATTATGGAGTAAAAAACTTGGATTATGCAGATTATGCAGTTTTAGCTAAGCTAAAATTTTTAGTTTCAGCTAATTTCGTTAGATTTGGGTCTACATGTATTTAAACCAAGCTAAAAATTTTGGCTAAGCTAAATAGTGACTGAGCTAAAATTTTTAGCTATGCTAATTTGTGGTTGAGCTAAATTTTCTAGCTTAAGCTGAATTAAGACATCATTTTTCATTTTACCTTGAATGTTTTCTTGAGAGATTTTCCAAATCAATTTCAAATGTGTATATAATTATTTTATGAACTATATAGAAGGAATAAAGTTACTTTTATGAGGATTATTATTTTTTTTGAGATATTACCTTAAAAAGATGAATGTAGATAATTTATGAATCTTATAAATGTTGAAATAAATGTGGTAGGTTTATTTATAAGATAAGTACTTTATTGTTGAGATGATTAGGTGATTTTGAAATGTCATATCCTGAGAAGGCAAACTTGAATGAATTGCAAGTTCTATAAATGAATTATCTAAATGTATCATGTTATTGATGAAATATATTGCGTTGTGGTTGAGATGTCTATGTTTTTGAGATGATGGTGATACTTGTTATTCATGTATGAGAATTGTCCCTATGTGGAGATGAGTTAGCTGGGAATATTTTTGTTGTTGAAAATGGTATGCTTAGGAGAGTGAGTTTCATGCCAAAACTCTTCCTCACTAAAGCGACATGGGGGTCTCGCCTAATGGGGTATCTTTCCAAGTATCACCCCAATGTTTTAACTTTGAATGACATGTCAGGGTGGTTGGAACTACTTCACAAGAGATTTAGTTGGCTTTTTTTATGTATAAAGAATGGTTTGTTGTTATCATTGGTGTACAGTGTGTGAAGAGAAATGTATTATTGTTGTCGTTAGTATACGGTGGGTGCACATAAATGTACTGTTGTTGTCGCTAGTACACGTTGGGTGCATAAAAATGTATTTTTGTCATTGGTATATGGCAGGAGCACAATTGGCGCACGAACATATGAGTAGCCACATAAGTTGAGAGTATTAGGTGGGATCTCAACCTAGTGCTGGAGGTTTTCGTGGTGGCTAATGAGAATAGACTTATAGAATAGACAAGTGGGCAAATCCCTATAGATGTATGGTCTTGCAAACCCATAGAGGTAAATCAATACCTACATTTGTCTATATTCAATAAAACCATACTTCCTTCATAGGGTTAGCCCAAAAGACTCCATGAATTGTCAGAGTGTAAGTACTATGTAAGGGGATGAGACTCATGGGAGATTGCTCATATTGTGTTGAAACTCCATGGAGTAGAGTTAGTGTTGATGCCTGAGATTGGGGTGGCCTAGTTGGTTGCTAGTGTATGTCAATAGTGATGACCTTGGTCTGGTTGGTTGTTAGTGTTGTTAGTTGTGATGATCGAGTATGATGAGAATTTGTGATCGTTGATGTCAACTATGATTTTATGTGATTTATTATGTTTATGACTCATGATGATGAATGGTGATGGAACTATGTTGTTGTTGATGATTTAAGGATATGGTATATATATAAAGCGAGATGATCTAATGTGGATGTATATTAACGTTTATTGATGAAGAATAAATTGTTTGTTATATGAAATGGATTTCGAGATAAGCGTATGAATTGGGTTTTATCATAAATCTTTATTTGGTTCGAAAAGTATTTGCAACATATATAAAATTTAGTGTTCTCCTTTTCTTCAATAAATTGTTTTGGATTATTTGTATTTGTATGTTTGTTCTGGTGAGCTTACTCTTGCATGTTGCACTTGTGGTTCGTGTCTGTGATAATCTCGTACTCGATGTACTTGGGGAGTAGATGGCTTCTAGGGTGGATCTTGTTCTTAAAGGAATATAAGATAAATCAGCATGGAGCTTGAAGCTGTGTTCTTCTCTTTCTTTTTCGGGGTTTTAGTTTCATGTATAGAGATGACCAACTTAGGTTTGTATTAAGTATAATTTCAAAGATTTGTATGTAATTAAAGTTTTATCTTCTTTTAATTAGTAGGTGAAGTGCCCTAAGGAATTAAGTTGTAAATGCACGGGTAATATGTTAAGGGTGGACTTTAATTTGTTTGTTTTGGGAATTAAAAAAATATAAAAAATTCACACGGTATTTTCATAAGTAGATTAATGGGAGAATTTTTGAATTGAATAAAATTTGAACCTTAATTGTGTTAGTTATGCAACAAAAGCATGTAGTTGCAAACCCTACTTTTAAATGTCTAGTAAAACTAACTTATAAACTAGTTGATTTAATTAAAAGTATTTGACAAGATTAGATAATAAATTAGTTGATAAATGTTAAATGACTTAAAAACATCTTTAGTTATAATAATAATAATAATAATAATAATTTTTCATTTTAAAAAGTAGGACAATAATTCATTTTTAATATTGTGTTATAAAAGAATGATAAAGATATAATGATTTTACTTATATTTATTAAGATTAATTTCTTAATAACTTATATTATTAAAAATTACTATTTAATTTTTTAATAATATTTAAAAAAAATAAAAACAAAAATTAAATTTTTTCTTTATAATTTGCTTTTTATTAATTATTGATTAGTGATCAAATATTTAATTAAAAAATAAATTTTTTTAATAATTAATTAAAATAAATAGTTTTTCATTATACAAAATATGAAAAATAAAAATAAAAATTCATAATAACATTTAATTTGATTGTTGTGTGCGTTGATAAAATAGGCAAAAAGACTTGTAGTGTGTTTTTTAAGAAAAAAAAAAGATAAAATGGAATTCAAATAAATTATTAGGGATAAAATTAAGGGGAAAAAACAGTTTATAAGCTAACATATTTTCATAAGTTGCTTCAAGTCGCTTATGAAAATAAGATTTAAGTCATTCTAGTTTGTGTATTTTTTGAAAGCTTGTGAAGATGGGTGGGGGGTTGCATATGTGTGTGCACATGTGGAATTTGATGAATGAAACTTTCACTACTATAACATGCATTGTAACTACTACTATAGTGATTGATGAAATTTAGATTTTATTATAGGCTTAAATATATTTTTCATCCTTGCAATTTAACATTTTTTTGTACTTGTGATTTTGTTTGTTTTAGTCCTTACAAATTATATGTTGGTTTGATTTTCATCTCCATCGTTAGTCTCCGTTACAAAAAATGATGTCGTGGCAAATGAATTGATGACATCATTATATCACATTAAGGTGTCACATTATCATTATTTTACAAGGATGAACATCAAAACAAACATAATTTACAAGAAATAAAATTTTAAAAATTGCATATTTGTAGGTACAAAAAATATTTTACTCTTAAATTACATATTAAAATAAAATAAATGTTTAAATATTAATATTCCACATCACCATCTCTATACCCCTCTGCCTTCAAACTCTTTTTTCTTTTTCCTATTTTCTCTCCTTTCTTCCTTCAAGTTCCACTCTTCCTTGACCCTTAACCACCTTGCGTGTACTAGCGACAACAATAGTACAAACCCTTCAGATTCCATAGTGGACTGAGCTAAGATAGTCTGTTTCTTTGACTTCCAAGAAACAGCCCCACCAGCTATGCTAAATATATAGCCGTTGGTTGCTTTGGAATCATCTGAAAGAGTGTTCCAATCTGCATCGTTGTATCCTTCAAGTACAGCGGGAAACCTTTTATAATGTAATCCAAGATTTATGGTTCTTTTAAGGTACCTCATTACCCTTTCAATAGCGTGCCAGTGCTCCATACTAGGTCTACTGGTAAACCTACATAATAATCCCACAACATAGGCTATGTCGGGTCTAGTACAATCGGTGGCATACCTAAGGCTGCCAATGATACTTGCATACTCAATTTGTCGTATACTTTCACCAGTGTTCTTAAACAGTTTTACACTTGGATCATATGGTGTACTAGCAGATTTACAGTCAAAGTAGTCATATTTCTTTAAGATCTTCTCAATGTAGTGAGATTGATCCAGAGAAATTCCCTCTTTTGACCTAGTAATCTTAATACCAAGGATTACACTTGCTTCTCCGAGGTCTTTCATATCAAAGTTGTTACACAACAATGATTTCACATTGTTCACTACATGAATATTTGAATCAAATATGAGAAGGTCATCGACATATACACATATGATAGTGCAAATATTATTTACAGATTTGTAGTAAATGCATTTGTCACTTTCATTCACCTTAAACCCATTCGAGACTATTAAGTTATCAAAATTTTCATGCCACTGCTTAGGTGCTTGTTTTAGGCCATACAAAGATTTATCTAACTTGCAGACTTTATCTTCTTGTCCATGAATCACAAACCCTTCAGGTTGTTCCATATAGATTTCCTCTTCCAATTCACCATTTAAAAAAGCAGTTTTAACATCCATTTGATGTACCACTAGACTGTGAATAGCAGCAAGAGATATTAGCACCCGAATAGATGTTATTCTAGTGACTGGTGAAAAGGTGTCGAAGAAATCCACATTCTCTCTTTGCCTAAAACCCTTGGCTACAAGGCGAGCCTTGTATTTATCCACAGTACCATCAAGTTTTAGTTTCTTTTTCAAGATCCATTTACAACCAATTGGTTTGCAACCAGGAGGCAAGTCTACTAAATGCCATGTCTTGTTAGATTCTAAAGAATCCATCTCATCATTAATGGCTTCTTGCCACAAGTCAGCATCCAAAGAAGACAAAGCTTCTTGGAGGTTTGATGGATCCTCCTCTAATGTATAAGCCATATAATTGGGCCCATAATCTTTAGCAATTCTTGCTCTCTTACCTCTTCGAGGCTCTATATTTGGTTCTGGTTGTGCAAGATTTTCACTACTAATAGCAGGAAGATAATTGGATGAAGTACCCCTACTATCCCTTAATTTAAAAGGAAATTTATTTTCATAAAAATCAGCATCATTTGACTCTATGATCACTTTTGCATTTAGGTCATAAAACCTATACGCTTTGCTATTAATAGCATAACCAATGAACACACATTCATAGGCTCTACTTGCAAGTTTAACCCTCTTAGGATCTGGGATCCTTACATAGGCCATACATCCCCAAGTTCTCAAATAAGACAAATTTGGTTGTCTTTTCTTTAATATCTCATAGGAAGATGTCTTGCTTTTTGATTTGGGGATTCTATTTAGCACATAACAAATGGTTAACAAAATTTCGCCCCACCAAAAAGATGTTGCACTAGAACTCAACATAGTAGCTACAACTAATTCTGTAAAAGTTATGTTCTTTCTTTCAGCTTTACCGTTAATTTCAGGTGAATATGGAGTAGTCGCTTCATGTATGATTCCATGCAAATTATAAAACTCATTAAACAAACTGGAATCATACTCTGTGCCTCTATCACTTCGAAGTTTCTTAATTTTCTTATTGAATTGATTTTCAATTTCTGTTACAAATAACTTAAACATGTCAAGCGCTTCACTTTTATTTTTCATAAGATATACATATGTATAATCAGAGCAGTCATCAATAAAAGTGATAAAATATCGTTTTCCATTTCTGGTCAACGTTCCATCAAATTCACATATATTAGAATGTATTAAATCCAATGGCTCAGATTCTTTAACTACTGATTTATGTGATTTCTTAGTTATTTTAGATTGACTACAAAAAACACATTTTTCAAAGTGATTTGAAGATAGCTTTGGAATAAAACCTAAGTTACTCATATTAGATATGCAACGACTATTTATATGACAAAGTCTAGAATGCCAGATATTAAAATCACACAACATGTAAGCAGAAGGAGAAACTTTATTAATATCAAGATTCAATTTGAACATGCCATCAGTGGCGTACCCTTTCCCTACAAATACCCCATTCTTGGTCAAAGTAAATAAATCTGCACCTATGGTCTGAGTAAACCCAGCCTTGTTTAAGAAAACTAGAAACCAGATTCTTTCTCATCTCTGGAGTATGCATCACATCTTTGAGAATCAAAGTCTTTCCAGAGGTAAACTTCAATTCAACATCTCCAGTTCCAGCAACAGTAGTGGTGTGGGAATCACCCAGCAACACTTTCTTATTTTCAACATTCGTGTATGTTTTAAACATAGCACGATCATAGCAGACATGGCGGGAGGCGCCAGTGTCTACCCACCATCCATCTGATCCTCCAATCATATTGATTTTTGTTATCACAGCTATGTATTGCTCTTGAGTCATGTTAGCCTGGGGAGCACCTGTCATTGAAGGATTTTTGCATTTACGTGCCATATGTCCCGGTTTGCCACAATTGTAGCAGAGGAATGGCTCACCGGGATTATTCTTGGCAGGTGGATGTTGTCTAGCATGTTGGACCCTTGGGGGGTTCTTGTTGCGGTTGGAGGTATTGCTCAAATTGCGGTTCTGATTCTTAAAGTTTTTGCCAATAGGCTTCAGAACTGCACCTGTGTTCTTCCTTTTAGTGTTGTTGTGAGACACAACCAACACTTCATCTTTCTGATCTTGTCTGCGTGCCTCTTCCTCAATGCACAGACGTGTGATCAGAGACTCCAAAGAGAATTCTTTGGTCTTGTGTCTGAGAAGGTTTTTGAAATCCTTCCAGCCAGGAGGCAATTTGTCTATGATGACAGCAACCTAAAATTGCTCATCCAATGTCATACCCTCTGATATGATATCATGAGCAATTTTTTGTATCTCATGGGATTAAGACTCTACTGATTTATCATCAGTCATTTGATACTTGAGGTAGCAGCTAACAGCATACTTTTTAGTCCCAGCTTCCTCAGTATCATACTTCTTTTCCAAAGCTAGCCAAAATAATTTGGCAGACTTATATGGGCTATAATAATTATAGAGATCATCAGCTAACCCATTCAGAATGAAATTCTTGCATAGGTAATCATTTTCATTCCAGAGAGCTAATTCCATAGTCATTTTATCCTTCACTTCCTTCTCAGCATCCTCAAGTACCACCGGAATATCAGTGTTCAAAATATAGACAACTTTTCTCATAGTTAAATAAAACATCATCTTTTGTTGCCAACGTTTGAAATGATACCCTTCAAACCTAAGAGGTTTGTTGAGGTCATTGCTGTTCGAGCCAGTAATATCTATGGTAGCCATAGCAGAACCGAAAACGTCTTAAAATTGTTGTAACAATAGTTTATGGAAAACCGAAAAAATTACTGCCTGAGTCACGGACAATGTCGCTTTCTTTAAGATGTTTCATGGCACTGCCAAAAATTGTGCAAGCATACTATCAACCACGATGTCCCCAGGATAAAATAGCCCAGATCACTGTATAAGATTCCCACTGCACTGAGGAAACCTTTTCTAGAATTACACCCTCTTGTATGACTTGAAAAGTCACTCTAAAAGGCAACCGAGAAATGTGACTTAAAAAGTCACTCTTAAAACCAACCGAAAAATATGACTTACAAAGTCACTCTTAAAGGCAACCGAAAAATATGACTTACAAAGTCACTCTTAAAGGTAACCGAAAAATATGACTTACAAAGTCACTCTTAAAGGCAACCAAAATTTTAGAGTGACAGAAAGAAAGAGGGAGAAGTTTGCCGAAAATGCATCGGCTGAAATATGGGAGGGAGAAAGAAAAGTTGAGGAAATGCTTCTCAACTGGGGCAAGGAAAAAAGAAGAAATGAGCTCTCTATATATAGGGAGTGAAACACTATTCAAGTGTTTATCCTGAGCGATGTGGGACTGAAGCTTTTTTTTCTTTTTTTTCCTTTCTTTTTTTTTCAAACTTTCATTTGTTCTAACATATCACGATAAAAGAAATCTAAAGTACTTAAGCTTGTACAAATTACAATTGTTCTCTATGTATTTTCATACTTTGAAAATTTTCTATGATTTTTTCATTGTCAATACTATCAAAAATATCTATCTCTATGTATGTAACCAAACAATCATTCAATCATTCATCTCCTGTGTTATTCCGCATTATATTCTTCACGAAATTCATTGTGGAGAAGCATCTTTCAATTGTTGCGGTTGCCATAGGCAAAATAAAACTAACTTCACAAGCAAGTATACCATTGGATACACAATATAATTTTTAGTTTTCACCAACATTTGAGAAAGATCAACAATCCTTTTTAACTTTAAAAACTGATTATCAAACCGAACATCTCTAATAAAAGTTTCAAGTTGACTTTGAAGTCCCATAAGTTCCATATAAGAAAATTTTGATGGATAAAACTTAGTCAAACAAATCAACTTTTCCTTACAAAATGCAAATGACTCTAATGGTGTTGAGGAATCCCTTTTTAAAAATTTCTTCATTTTTAGCACACTACAAAAAGAAGAAGCTAATTAAGGTAAGAAAAAAAAAGAACAGAATAAATCCAATCTCCTTATTGCTTACAAATAAAACCCTACACTATGTTAAGCCTCATCAATAATTTATATTAAAAATTTGAAAAGAGTAAAAGACTATTTTTTTATAAAAGTATTATCGCAATTTTACAAAAATCGCAACTCTGCAAAGACTGCAATGCTACCAATTCACACAACACACACATCCATGAAAGTCCACTATAATTTCGTGAACGTGAATAATTGAATAATTTTAGGAATTAAATCTAATTAGATTTATGGAAAATGAATAAAAAGTGTAAGTGAGTGATAGAGTGATTTAGGGTGAGAGACGGTGGTGTTTAGCCATTTTGAGAAATGGGAGGGCCAAAGGGAGTGAGGGACGATTCACATTGTAATTAAACGTGTGTGATAAGTTACTAATTTAGTGTGAGAAATGTAACACCCTTCGTTAAAATAATCAACACTAAAACACCATTAATCCTTATTTCTTTATATCAAGAACACAGTAAAATAAAAATGCTCCTAAAAGAATTATACCATGGAAATTTGGAAAGGTATGCGCTTTACTCACCTCTTGAAGTAAATAATTCGAGTTTTTCATTAACTTTGTCTCAAAAATTTTTTTTGCATTCTTCATTCTTATCAATCCTTGAGCAACCCACTAATGTCAAGAGAGACAATTTATTTGTGTGATCTTAGGAAAAAAATTGTCTATCCTTATATAAGCGTTGTACGTAATTTGAAATTATCTGTTGAAATTTGTTTAATCAATCTTTCTTTATCTCTTATTTTTATTACTTTTATCCAATCTAATATATTATTATACTAATACTTTTTTTAAAAAAAAATAACAATCTATTATATTAAAATAATTTAATCTATCTTTTCCTTTACGAAAAGATATATTTTGATAATCTTTATTTAAATAATTATTATATTATTTTGGGATGTTATATGAAACGATGTGTTCTATGTAGTGTGTGGTGTGTGTTTTTTTTTGTTACGGTAACAATAATGACAATTGGACTAAATGGTTTGGGTTTGAGCTTATAGTTTTTGTATTGAATGTCTTATGTTCATTTGGACTTTAGGTTCAAAAAAATCCAATAAGAACAATATATAATTTTTTGAGTGTTGCTAGGTGCACCCAGCATTATTGCTGGTGCACCCAGCATTCTAAAAAAATGACAAAATTGCCCTTGTTTGGTTTTTCTTTTACGGATCAAGTTGATCCGTAACTTTCAGATCAACTTGATCCGTAAGAGGAAAAATAAAAATTTTGTTAATTATACAAGATATTTAAAGATATTTATTTTGCTAATCAATCAATCATAATCATAATTCATGCTAATCAATCATAATTCCCTAAAAGAGGATATATCTATATATAATCATAATTTATGCTAATTATGATTGAATTAGATTCAGTTTTCTCATATATATCCTCTTTTAGGGAATTATGATTGATTGACATGATTGATTGATTAACATGAATTATGATTATATATAGATATATCCTCTTTTAGAAATTATAATTGATTAGCATGATTGATTGATTAGAATGAATTATAATTATATATAGATATATCCTCTTTTAAGAAATTATGATTGATTATCATGATTGATTGATTAACATGAATTATGATTATGATTGATTGATTAGCATGAATTATGATTATGATTGATTGATTAGCAAAATAAATATTTTTAAATATATTGTATAATTAACAAAAAAAATTTTTTTTCCTCTTACGGATCAAGTTGATCCGGCGGATCAACTTGATCCATAAGAGGAAAACCAAACAAGGGCAATTTTACCATTTTCTTAGAATGTTGGGTGCACCAGCAATAATGCTAGGTGCACCTAGCAACACTCTAATTTTTTATGGGGGCAAAACTTTTTTTATATAAAAAAAATCTGGTAGTAGCAATGCGACCCACAACATATAAGGTGCATCCGCCAGTGTGTGTCAGATTATTAAAGGTTTAGTAAGTTTTTAGCCCCACAATTTATTTAGTAGGTTTAAGTATTTTTATTTTTTAAAGGGTCATTTAAATCCCTTATTTTTATTGAAATGAGTTCAATTTAATCCCTTTATTTTGGATATGTATGATAAAGTTCTATTTTCTTTTTCTTAGCTTTGAACATTTTTTAAAAAAATGGGTCAAAATTTGGTTTAAAATGGGATAAAATTGGACATATTTAAGAAACACGGAACCTAATTAAAACATCTAAAAATAAAAGGATCAAATTGAATCCTTTTTTTAAAAAATAGACTTAATTGAAACTTTAAAAAATAAAATGATTGAATTAAATCTAATAAATTAATTAAGGGACCAAAAAATAATTTAACCCATTATTAAATGCACAAATTTTAATATTTAATGAGGTTTTATTTTTGATATTTTATGCTTTAATACTTTCTTTGACCCTAGAAATGTTTTTTTTTAGTCCCAATAAATTATATTTATTTTTGTGTTAGTATATGTAAATTAATGATGATGTAATGTCTCATGCTGATGTGATATGATAATGTTATTAAATGGTGATATGATATCATTATTTCATTTGTTATGTCATCAATTTGGTAAGAGAAACTCATAATCAGAACAAAAAACAAAACAAATATAAAACAAATACAAATTTCAAGATTAAAACAAGAAAAGAAAGAAGAAATTTTATAAGGATGAAAAACAAAAATGCTAAATTTCAAGAAAAAATATATTTAAACCTTTAGTATACAAGTAGATAAAATGATCAAGCATTTTCATTTCCGAGTTCTTAAAAGAGCAGTGTTCTAATGTTGGACATCAACATAATATCTAAAAATAGAGCGAGGTTTTACAAAAATTTTACAGTTTGCAATCATAATCATAATCATCATCAAAATACAAGGCGAAACATGACAGCAGCAGCAAGCCAACATCACCAATGGCTACCAGAATAAACTGCACCAAGGCAAAAGCAATAGCTAACAGAATACAGCTGATAGGCAACAACTATGAAGCTGCTCTACCAGTAGTTTGCGTCCCACATATTATGCAGCCAAATAATCTGCTTTTTCGGGTGAAATTGCATTTCAAGCAACGGTGCCATCTAGCAGCATCAAAGAAATGTGTCTGCTCTGCTAACAAACTTACGGAATATTTCCCCAATCTTTACTTTGACAGCCATGTGGAAAATATCAGCAAAGGAAGCATTAAAAGCAGTCCATAGCACACCAAAGTATCGATGCTTTCAGAAGTATTGGCATTGCTGAGAATAGCACTCCATAGTGGTCCAACACTATACCAGAGATATTTCTGCATAACGAATCCAGTGTCCATGATTTTCAGCTTTACATGAAACAGTTTAAATTGTAAAAGCAATCTGAATGAGGCATAAATTAAATTCACCTCAGCAGTTAAATTATTAAATTGATCCTCGTCATCCGAGTCACTGTCAGAGATTGATTCATCCAAAGACATATTGCTTTTAGCTTCCTCAATTTTTTTATTTGACCGGGATCTGTAGGCTGAATCAGTATGTATCGTTTTCATTACAGAACCAAAGAAGTTTGTCACAGGTACCTAGAAAGAAGAGACAAGACAAGAACATTACTTTAATCAAACAAAGCATCAAAAGTGGCAGATATCAAACTAAATAAATCATTGAACCTATCCAATTAAAAACTAAAAATTGAGCTAAAAGATAAAAATCAAAACCAAATTTAAAAATCAATTCAATCCAAACTAAACTAAAAGTGCGAGCGAAGTTCTCTATTTTGTACATATTTAAGAATTTTCCTATCATGCTGTTTGCCAAATTTAATTTCCTTGATTGAATTTGTATATATGCTGTAAGATTGATAATTAATTTTGACTGTATTTCATGAATTTGGATAGTCATACATGTATATATAAAAAATATCTATTTAGATTGAGGATTGGATTGGATTTATATTTTGAAACAAACCAATTATATGTTATTATAAGGCAGTGTTATGCCGGGATCAAACTTAGTCTGGTCAATTTAATTAACAGAAACCTAGCCTAGGGATCCAATTAAAAATAATTTAAAAGTTCAGAGAGCCTATTACAAACTTCTGAAGGTTTAGGGACCAATTTAAAAATTCTCAAATAGTTCAAGAACTAACAGATTAATTTAACCTTAGAAAAGTAGATTCCTTATTCACCAAACAAAAAAAAGAAAACTAGATTCCTTAACACAAACAATAAATTTACGAAAGAAAAAGGAGCAAAAGATTAAAAATATGTCCATAATTTTATTACCTCCTTTAAATAGCGTTGGTATATATCCATTCTGTAATATGCAGTCGACATCAACAAATTTGGATTATATGAATTGAAAAGGCTGCAAAACAAACACCCAAAAAAACTGAGTAGACAATTTAGCCTTCATTGGCATGCTGCAAAAATCATTCCAGCTGCTTTTAAGTCTAATTAATGATTTTGCTTTACAAATAAGAGAGGATAATGATTTCGAGCGTTTACAAATGATAGGAAACATGAAAGTTGTTTTACCAAAAATGGGTCAATTAAGTTTTAATCACCAATTGGATTTTAAAGAGGATTGTTTCAAACAAAGATTAAGAAATAGAGCTGCAACAAATGTTCGGAAAGTAAAATTCAATTAAAAAAACAAAAGAAAAGAACAAGCATACTCTATAGACACTTGATAGCAAGGACAAAATCCTTGACGTGAAAAGGCTGATAAAATTTTTAGTACCTGCTCAACGAAGCATTGTCATACATATTCAGCCTCTCAAAGAAAGCAAGAGTGTAAAATGTAAAACGATCAACAACTGAAACGCCAACCTGAATATTTTAAAGAACAATTACCAAAGAAATTTATTTGTGCAGAACATGGACTTAAACAAGAAGAAACCCAATGGATAAACTGTAGCAAATTATGTCAAATAATTGTGTGAAGGACTATTAAATTCATACATACATCTGAATCCAAATGATGTGAATATGAATTTTCTCCTTTCATACTACTTCCAATTGCCAAAACACCTGGTGAATGAAGCTGCCAATGCTCGGAAAAAGAGCAATCAGTAACAAAACTTAGGGAAGAATAATCAGCTAGACAGAAAAAAATAATTTCTTATTATCACATAATAAGCAATTATAAATTCCAGGTGGAAATTGAAACAGACTGGCTTGGCATGACCTAGGGAAGGGGAAGTAACAAAAAACAAAAAGCAGACTGTTCAAACTCATATTCTTTGTAGTTCGAGATATGATGTTTAATTGGAAGAAAAATATGTTATACAATTAGTTATGAAGGTATATGTTATAGCATGGGGATGAAGCAAAAATCACAACCCTCAGTATAGAAAGTTGTAAATCTCCTTTCATCAAAATTATGTAATTGCCACAAAAATGCTCATGACAGAAAGCAAAGTAACCATCATTTATACAGAAGGACAATAATTCAGAAGGAAAATTGACTGAATTTTTTTTTAATAAAACTCTTTCATAATTTTTTTTTTTGAATAAAAATTATAGATATAAAATAATGAAATCTAAAAATTTTGGCCCCCTTAGAACACAAGTAGCTCCGCCCCTGATTACCCAGGCACTGTTTTACCAATGATAGAAAATATGACCATTCCATCAAGGGCAAGAACATCATTTAAGAAAATAAATCTAATGAGGAACACAGTATGCATTAAACTTGGACAGATATCAACTCTAAAACTAACATTTTGCACAATTGAATTTCAGAGTATGTACTGAACTACTGCTGTACTACTGCTGTAAAGGTAACAGAAAAAAATATGTACAGAGTAGAACTGTACTCCAATATGCACTTCAATGTTGATTAATTCTGGACAATGAACACTCAAGAATCAAGATCACAAACTGTTATTTCATAAGAATCGGCATAGGATTTTTAAAGAATGATAAAAATGCAAAATCAACGAGACCTGGGAAAAAAGAGTAGAGGCTTGGCAGGTGTCCACCATTATCAGAAGCTCCTTAAACCTAACAATTCCCATTATGAGTATGAGCCAAAAATGAGTTCTTAGTCCAATACATAAGCATAAGAAATCAGAGTCCTTGTTCGTGAGTCTATTTGTCAAGGACACGATTAGCTTTGTTCCAGTGATTTCCTCTTCCAATGCATAAGCATAAGGAGGACTCATTATCCTCCTCTTTGTAAGAAAAATCACCACCCCAACAAATAATACTTCATTAATAAAAAATTCATTTTCATTTCATGTAATCAATTTACAATTCATAGGTCACAAATAAAGAGTTGAATAAGAAAGAATACCTGCGCTTCTCTTTCATTTGCTTCACAGCATCAGCTAAATCGTGACTTTGAAGCTCTTCCGAATCCTGAAACTTCAAAAACTCATCACCTCCATGCCCTGTCATATACAGAAGAATATGACTTCCCTCATCACTAAGAAGTCGTTTGGACCTTGGAACAGATGTCTCATGACGTCCAGTAAGTACCCGTAAAAAGTTTTCCACTGTCACTTCATAGCCACGATAGTCTACCTGAATGATTGCGGGCAAATGATCATCTTCTAAAACATACTACATATCATGAGCCCTAAAAAGTAGAAAGAGACAATTATTCTCTCTTCTAAATACTACAAGAGATTGAGAAACAATTAAATGAGAGAAGAAAATGAACATGGGGCTTTTTCAAGTTTAGCCATTGAACATTATATCACTAGTACCTTCTCCACTAGAGAATATAACATTTGGAATGAAGATGAACATATAAACATAACAGTTATGAACTTTTGCGTAGGATCAAGTAATGTGCCTAGACACGGAAGACTTCTTTCGATCTATAGTGAAAGCAAGAAGCAAACTCGTCCTTGACTGAGCCTCTCCTAAAGTAACACAAGTTTTTCTGAATATTTCTCATTGATTAAATTTCAATCAAGTCTACCCCTTTAAATAGGCACAGACATATTCCTAATAATCCTAATTGATAGGATCATAACTAACCAAAGTTATCAAACTCAAGAGTTTACGTAGACTCGTGGGAGCTCCGTAAACTTGACTCGTAGACTTGTAAGAACCTGCTTCATATAAAAAAAAATGATAAAATACCTATAAATAGCATACTAAATTACTAATTCAACATTTCAATACCTTAATAAAGCAAAATAGTAATCCACAAATTCCAAAATACTAAAATAACCAAGTCTAGTAGTACATCACTACTACTTAAGTCCAATCTTACACCAAATAAAACAAATAATAAGTTCACACAATTACAAAACATAAGTTCTTACACTGATAACACTTAAATAACTAAAAAAGGACAATGCCACTTAGATAATCCATAAAATAACTTAAATCAATTCTTGGAAAAATTCAAGAAATTTTATCTAGATAAGGAAGCACAGATGATGGAAGGAGAAGAGAGATATCGCCCAAAATTGTTAAATTTATTGCGATAACAGAATTTACAATGAAAGTGTTCAAAGCACTCTCAAGCTCTCTGAAACCAAAATACAGAGCTTCTTATAAAGAAGACAACAATTAACTGTCTAACTAAAAACAATTACAACAGAAAATAGTTATAGTCACAACACAACCTATGTTAATGAACCATTAGACTGGACGCTCCACCATATTATAGAGGATTGGATGACCTATGCGGAAGACAAGAGTACTGGATCAGACGACCACTGCTGTCCACCCTATCTCTATCATACATCGTCCAACAATCAACATCAATACAATGCAGTACAATACATGAACGTTTGGGTTTAATTTTTTAATTCAATAAACTCAGACTTAAATCACGAGTTTACCGAGTTTACTCCGAGTCTACCAAAAAGCGAGTTTGTTAACAAGTTAACTCGGAAGGTTTATGTGAACTCGTGAGATTGTTAACGAATTAACACTCAAGTTTGATAACCATGTAACTAACAATTGATCCTAATTTATAAAATAAAAATAAGAGATCCCTAATTAATAAGATCTTATCTAAAAATTACCCTGATTAATAAAATAAGAATTTGAACTCAGAAAAAATAAAGAAACAAGATAAACTAAATAATTCAACATTTAGATATGATAGTCCTAATTTGTGGCCATATTAATTACATGAAAGTAAAAGATAATTTCTAGAGGTAAGCAGACTTTTTACAAGAGAGACAAACTTAGGTAACTATCAGAGAAGTTATGGGCTTTATATAATCCATTAATTATCAATGTGCAACTTTATGGGCTTTATATAATCCATTAATTATTAATGTGCAACTGCCAAATAGATGAACTAAACTATTATAAGGTAGATTCAAACCTTACTCAGAAAGTTCTCTACCAGGTGCAGCTTAGCTCTGTTCGGCTCATTATGAAGCAAAGTCTTGATAGCAACACTTACATTTTGTAACAATTTCATTAATTACACGATCGTACCACATGTGCCACCATAGCAAAATGTATGAATAATTAAATATAATGTATATGTTTTTAAAGGAATCTCAAAGCTTATTTAGAATTTTAGATATTTATACCACAAGCATATGAATACAGTCAATGAAGCAAAGCTAGAGAAGCCTTTGCCCAACTAATAGAGAACTCCCCATATCCCAGATAAAGTTCTTGAGATAGGTTCAGAGATATCATGGGATTTTTATATATAATAAAAGCCTCAAGATAGAGCCCAATATATTGACAACAGAGTGCTATCAAAGATAGTCGACTAGTCAAGCCAGTTGCCCTCAGCAAGGATGGCAGAATTTGATTGCATCATTTTAGACAACCTGAGGAACTTTTAATTGGAAAGAGACATCCATCAAGCACAAAAATTATTGCTTTTGTATTAAATCTTATTGTCATGATGTAGGTTTTTATTTTGTTTTTAATTTGGCCACCAAATTGCCTCAAAGTGAGGCAGATTTTTTGGGTTGCAGCCTCAACCTGCCTTGGCCCTCATAACTACACACATGCTTACAAATTTGTCTATTGTAGGATCATTAGGATGCAGTACATTTCCAAAGGAGTCTCTGTTCTACTTCTACAACAAAACCATAAACAAAAAGTAAAGAACACATGCAAGAGATCTACTTCTACAGCAAAACCATAAACAATAAGTAAAGAACACATGCAAGAGATGAGTTCAGGATAAGTTTCATCCAGCTAATCTATAGCTTTGGAACCCAAAGTTCTTACAAACAATGATAAACCACATTTTGGAAATGTAATGATTAAATGAAAAAGTACCAACTATACAAATTGTTTAGCTTAGTGTTTGCGATTGTAAAACAAAAAATCCTAGGTTTGCACAGAGAGCCACGAGGCAGAGATAAGCTTAACAATAAAGATCTTCTCTATAATAGTCTATAAAAGATTCAGACATAAAAATGCACACCAAAAACTCACCTCAACATTATCCCCATACAGATTAAGTATATGGTTTTCATTATTAAAAACTTGGGCAGGGTACTTGTTTCTAGCATTACATGCCATGTCATCTGCTAGCATGAGTATAATCCTCTCATCCGGTATTCCTAGCCGTTTAACTGTCCTGAATGAGAAAGAAGTTAAAGACCAATAATAGATCATTGTCAAGCATAATTCAAACAATTTAAAAAAGAAAAAAAGGCTAAAGTTGTATACGTACCTATACAATGACAGGGTATTGGCCATATGCCGATAATTAAACCTGAACAAGGGAAGCAGCACATTTAGTATACTATCCATGCCATACAACAAGAAACCTAAAGGTAAAATATAATTCAAAATACCTCTGTAAGACACATAGCGAGTTGCCATAGTACTAAATAAACAACAAAATTTCATTTTCACCAAGCATTGCTGCCCAAGATACTCAACAAAGAATTAGGCAAAAACTAAAAAGTAAAAGGCCAAAAAAAATAATAGCACAAATGTTTTCAGTGCCTCCTGACTGATTTTTTTCTGTTTGGATGTACAATTTGTTAAAAAAGCGTTTCCCAGATTTGAGGGATTAAAAAATGCATATTTTTATTTGAGAGTCTAAATATGTCACAAGGGACAAAAACATATTTAAACCTAAAAAAAATCAATCTTAAGAATAAGAAAGGTTGATGTACCAGAAGCGAGACGTGCAGACCAAAACAGCCCAATTATTAGTGTGCATTGTAGACTCAAACGCAGATGAGGAGTATGCTACAGAGTAGCTCAGAAATATCAGCAGCAATACTTCCATGATCATATTCATAGGGAGCTTTGAAACACCTAATGCCATGCTTTTATTCTCTTTACCTAACTTGTCCTTCTTTTCTTCCGGTACCAAATAAGTGTTCCATCACATTCACTGCAACCACAAATCAATCCCGCAATCGCAAAACAGCTGATGATTCGGGTAGTTTAAGGATCATGTAGGTCAAATCAAACACTGAATTAAATGAGTTTGGTGTCGGCGTCGGCGGGAGTGTAAATAAATTAGGTAGTTCTTCGGGCGAACGAGATCGGCGTCTTCTGGTGGCAGTTCTTCTAGTTCTAGTTTTTCACAACCAACTCTTTCTTCGAGTATTTTTTTGGGGTTTATTTATTTACCATTTAGGCTTAGCCGCTTAGCCGTTGATGTGTGTATGTGTTTTTTTTTTTTTTTATTTCTTTCTAATGTGTTCTGGGCTAGTTTCCTTGGGTGGCCAGCAGATCCAGCATCAATGGGACTACTATTCCCACCATCATTAATGCTCTTCCCCCCTCTCTTCAAAAATATGCAAAAAGACACTCTTGCACTCCTATTTTTTTAATTCCCAATTTTTTTTTTACTTTTATATAGTGTTTGGTTGGAGGGAAATGGAGGGGAAGTGTTGTTTGTGAATAAACAAGGCTAGTCGAATACAATTCATCTAACTTTTGCTCCAAATAATTCCAAAATTTGAGATTTTACATCAAACAATTTGTGTCAAAAGGGAAAACTTGTCTTTCAATAAGTATGGGTTTTCAAGTTACTTTGGAAAACACTTGATTGAAGGTGAATTGTAACAAGACTTTCGAGATAAACAAGATAAAACATAAATAAATTTGAAAGCAATAAGACTGAAAGCGAGTAAATTGAATATAGAAATAGCCAGAAAAAGATATTTGTATTTGATTGATTCGCCAGGTGTCTGGATGTGATATATTTGTTATTGATGAATGAAATTGTGAATGATGTTGTTGTTGTAACAATTGAAAATTTTGTGAAAAGTTTTAATTACAAAGGAGACTCTGCCCAAAATTTTATATTTTTTCTTCTATTTACTTCTTTATTAAATTTTAAATGGGCATAAGAGTTTGTTTTGTAAACCATAGTTCTCCTCTTTAATTTAGAATTTTTTTTCCTAAAATACTAGTCTCGTGACATTATGGATGGTTGTTGTTTGAGACTTGTGTTGTCTGAAGAACTCAAGAGTGTAAATCTCAGACAAGAAATTTATTATGTATATATGTGAAATGTGATTATGGATGGCATTGATAACATAGAGATGAGATGATGTAGATGTTTGTGATAATAACGATATGAGATGATGTTGATGGTTATGATAATGATGATATTGAGATGATATGATGTTAATGTTGATATGAGATGATGATAATGTTGATGTAGGATAATGACATTTAGATGAGATGATGTTGATGTTGATGATGTCATCATGATGATGTATGATGTGTATGTATATCGGGGATACAGTGACCATGATGGATATCCCTGGTAGGTGAAATAGAGTAGTTAAAGAGTTTTAAGCATCCCTGAAAAGAAAGGGGATGACTTAAAATCTTTAATTATCCACGGTCAGTGTATTAATAGTGCTCATGTTTCATATTTCATGCTACATGAAAATAGTATAAATTTTGTTAATAAGTATTTGTAGTTTTTTTGCAAGGAAAAATATTTGTACTTGGAACCATGTTAATCAATTTGAAACTTCTTTGAAACTCAAGCTAATCCCCATGGGAGGGAAAAGTAATAAAATTTTGTTACTGGATTATATGGCTCTAAGGCAATAAATTGGTAAAACATAGTGTTAATATTAATTTATTGTTGATAATATTATTTATTAAATATTTCTGTAATGAATTTAATATGAGTAGCAGGTTTAGAAGAAAACTAAAGTTTTTGTCTAAATAAGTTTCGGTCTTGTTATTCTAAAATTTATATTTTATAAAAAATTATTATTATTATTATTATTATTACTATTATTATTATAGTAATAATAAAAATAGGTTAAAGAGGTAGAAAAGCGAAATTTAATACGTATATATATCTATAGATATTCAGTTATAATAGTTTGAAGTTTCTTTTACAGAAAATATATATTTTATAATATTAAAACTGGATTGAAAAAAAAAGTTGAAGTTTGATATGTATAAAGTAAGATAAATGATTTTGCTGTAAAATATATGTAAGTATTATTAATAGAAGAGTACAAATAAATAATTTTCATTAAAACTAGAAAAGAATTGAAATTTAGTGTGTATGTGTATATATAGTCTCGGCATATATTAAAAAGTTATTGATATGTGTTTAATTATTTATTATAATTAATAAATAGTATTAGAAAAGAAATAAATAAGAAGATACGAATTATTGGAATATTTTAGTATAAAATAAAAGTTTTAAATAATTAATTTATAAAAATAAAAAATGAAAGAAAAATGTGATACCATAAATTTTAAGATTGTGATTTTACTTTAATTAATTATTATTTTTTATTTTTTAAACGTGTTAATCTATTTAATTTTTACAATCAATTAAAACCGATAAAACGTGAATGTGAATTTTAAAAATTTTCATTACTCACTTCTAATATCAACCTCATGTAATCAATAAAGTACAACTTATTCACGTGTTTGAAAAGAAGTATAAAACAATTTTACTTAAAAACTTACTTCTCAAATAATTAAAGTAGAAAGAAACAAAAACACACCCAAAGTTCATAAAATATATATAAATATGCATAACTATTTTCCTTGAGTAAACTAACAAGCACAACCTTAGGGTACAACTCTATATGAGAACAGAGTGGATGACTTAATATACACATGAGAAAAAGTATTAAAGCCTAGGCCACCGATATCAAATACATATAAAATAAAGGGCCTTAAATTCAAAGCAGTCATCTCTAGCACCTAACCTAGTGTGGAAACTACACAAAAGTATAAGTCATCAGACGTCTACGCATAATTGGGATACCCCAGGAAGTGATCCTCGCCTCTGATCACGTCAGGTATCCATGGCCTCCAAGTGCACTCATCCTTGAGATGGAGCGTTGATTCCTAGCTCGCCATCTGGTCCTAAAATAATAAAAGAAAAACATAAGGGGCGAGTCTTCCTATTTCGCTAGCCAGACACAAAAGGACTTAACAAGAACAAACACATACAATCTATCAATCACAATGGCATGGTTATCTACCAGATTTCACTTGCATCGTAAATCATTTCTCTTAATATCTCAACATATATTTTTAAGTGGCTAGTTGTCATTGGAACTCCCAAGACTCAATGGTTTTACACAATTTAGTTTCGGATGACTGTTGGGAATACACCTTTACACCATGGTACAATGGCAGGTTCTTACCAACTAAAAATTGCTTGTAGTTAGTCAAGGTTGCCAAGTTGGCTCAGTGACATCAGTCACAACTCAACACCTCACCCCAAGGACAATTAATATCCTACGATAATTTCCTAGGTACCAATCGTGGTCATCCAACAACTTTGAGGAAGGTCTCCTCAATGAACCTCCATATTTGGAGCGTCTTTGCTTTCGCAATGAGGCTTTACTTCTTTTGGCACCACGTGATGTCGAACTAGCGCATGGACTAGCTCCACAATCATATAGTCTTAAGGACCCATATCTCCTTCATCACTCTAGGTGATACTACCATTCGACCTCCGCTTTCATCAATGTTGCTTCATCAACATCGACATAGTCAAAATGCCCCACACAACTCTCTTCAAGTTGCACATTTTGTAGTCCACCACGTACTTGCACTTGTTTTCACATCTCTAAAGCGCATTACTCTCTTCAGAAAGAATCCTAGCCACAAGGGTACTCATGCCCGAGTTTTATTGAGCCATCACACAATATTGCACATCATTCGAGACATATAATGTCCACTAGAACAGGGTTCTAGTTCACACCGGAACTTGTGCTCGAGTCCCTGTAACTACCACACACACAGGTATAACACACAAATCTTTATAGTTCCCGATTTTCAGTCAATCAGGTCACACGCAAAACATTTCATGCAACAGTTCCTTGAGGTCACAACTCCTGATCTCCAAATAAAGCAACACATTTCACAGTTATAATTGTTCGGGATTCACATTCCTTAGATCTTTCAATCATAAACAAGCAAATAATAACTCATGGAAATCATCAAATTCATCACACAACACTTTAGACAAAAATGAAAAATGCAGCATATCAACGCTTAATCAAAATTTAATAATTCAATACATCAAGTAAACATACATTAAAAACCCTATCTTTTAGTAACATGGCAAATTCAAGCCTCTGTAAAATTTCACAAACAATTTTATTAATGAAATGTTTTTTACATAGGCTTAAATAAAATCTTCTTATCTTTCCAAAATGGTATAATATATCATTAGCAAAAATCTACAAAAAAAACATAAAAATTCTACAAGGCAACAAAATGGAGAGCACTTCAGTTTTGACATAGTTTAAAGATTTATAAATTCCTACCTCTTCCCAAAACCAAAAAGACTTCTATTTTTTACGTGAAGCTAGTAGAACCCTCTTGTCAACAACCTAGAAATTACACAAAAACTCATCTTATGTTGTTCCCAGTAAAATTTTATTTCTAACATTTTTCCCAGACTTCAAAATTGTCTTTCCTGTAGAAACTTTGTTTTGTTTGGGCTTTAGAAAATGAAGATATAATCCATAATTTTTATAATTTATATGGGTCAAAATATTTTTTCCTCTAGTTTCATAAAAAGTAAACCTTTTTTAAGGTGACAACCACATAAGTCAAAATTTAGAAAAAGCCTAGCACTACCAGACACTCATTGCACAAGATAATAACCTTGCATGTCATAGATGGCCCATAAAATGACCTCATCTCTCAAGGGCTTCAACATATAAGTTGTTGAAAATTTTGTCTGGAGTAAAACAAAACATGTTTCATGAAAATCCAACAGTTAAATTTTATTCTAGGCTCCAAACCCCACGATTGGTCTAGAGGACAAAGCCTTCCAGCCAGCCTCTCCCTTCTCATAGCCCAATTTTGAAAATCCAAAATTGCTTTATAAAATCTAAAAAAATTGAATAGTCTCCTTTGTACTAGGAGCTCTTTCAAAGCATGAAAATGAACAAAAAGAAGAGGAGAAGTCATGCATGCAAGGGAAAAGGTCTCAGCTTTGTAAGCTAGTGAGAAAAACTTAAAGAAAGCATTTTTCTATTTTGATGCATGCAATGAAATGGAGGATCAATGCGCCATGGTTGCCTCCTACAAAAGGAAACCATGGAGCTGAGTTCATAAAAAAGAACTCCTGACTTACCAACAAGCTCAGTTCACACAAAAATAGGAGAGGAGAGGAAAGCATACTCCCAAGCTTTCTAAAACACACCACAAGGAGCAAGTGCAGAATTTTAGAATTGGCTCTTCCTTCCCTCTTTGTTGCTCACAGTTTGGTGTGTATGAAGGGGAGGAATAGAGTTTTCTCTTTCATTTGGGTCATAAGGGTGAGGTGAGAGAAGAGAGCTTCTCCTAACTTGCTCACTAAGTAGATAAAAAGAAATGAGTGGAGAGTGAGTGTGGGAGGGTGTGGGCCGTGGGGTTTATCGTAGAGAGAGAGAGAGAGATTGAGTGTTGATTTGGGTAATGAGGGATTGGGGATGGGCTTTGCTCAACCCCTTTCCTCATTGGTGGGTGGGTTTTTTGGAATGATGACCAAATGGGACTTACATTGTAATTAATTTACACAGTGTAACCTCGTAATGCGAAAATATTTTCTTGCGATGAAAAATAATTTTCTACTAGCTTTAGGAATTAAAATAAACCAATTAAACTTTTATAAAACTTAATACTTGAGATATTTTTGTGTAATTAAATAAATCCTAATTATCACATATATATATATATATATATATATATATATATATATATATTCTTTCTCTTAAAAATAATTAAATCAACAAACAAAACATCACATGCAAAATGATTTGCGAGCAAACACTCAGACAATTAATGACAAAGAAATCATGATTTAAATACATTCCACTCACAGTAAAATAACTTAACACTGTGATTTTTAATGTGTGTGTGTGTGTGTGTGTGTGTGTGTGTGTGTGTGTGTGTGTGTGTGTGTGTGTGTGTGTGTGTGTGTGTGTGTGTGTGTGTGTAGATACTCAAAGTAATTGATTAAAGTGTTCTTGTTCACATCTAAAGCACTTATAGAAAGAGAAGTAATTGATTATATCACATGGTAATTAATTAAAGCAGAGACTCCTGAATAAATCAGTCATTTTCTCAAAAACAACTATGTAATCGATAACGATAAGGCGACATGAAACCTGGTGATTGATCTACATACACTTCTTCACATGGTTAGGATGTTTGTAGTCCATGAAACCTGGTGGTTGATCTACATACGCTTCTTCTTCAATGAGACCATTGAGGAAGGTACTCTTCACATCCATCTGCAAAAGTTTGAAATCCATGATACAAGCAAATATTGTCTTATGTCTTCTAACCTTGCAATTGAAGCGTAGGTTTCATCATAGTCGATTCCTTCTTCTTGGTTTCATCATAGTCGATTCCTTCTTCATGAAGTTGTCAGAGGTTGTGGGGAGTCACTAAAAACAATGGTGAGGGAGGGAAACTACAATTTTGGTATGGGAGGTGTACAATAAGAACATGTGCCTTAGATTAATCTAAGTCAAAATATTTGTGCATGGGAGACCAATTATGTTTGTGGTCCATCCTATAATTTGTCCTAATTTTATAAATTACTAAATTATATAATAACATCAATTTTAAAGTATTATAATTATTTAAATTAATATTATCCCCCAAATTTAAATCGATATAAAGCAAGAGAACTATTTTTTGCTTTTGCTTTATGCACCCAACAATCTGCTTGTGCACCCAACAATTTTTTTATATTTCGGAAATACCCCTGTTACTTCTTCTTCCTTTTACCTTCTGCACTCATTCATTTTGTTTTTTTTCTTCATTTTCATTCATTCTCGTGAGAGGAAAGGTCCTTTGTGTCTGCTTTGGTCAAGCTGCAAGTCTTACGGTGGTACGTCGGCAAGTGGTGGTTGTGGTGGTGGTTGGTGTGGCTGTTAACGGTGGAGGTAAGCTGCAACTTCTGTTAGATCTAGTTTTTTTTGCATATAAAACTTATGAATTCATAATTCTTAAGTTATATAAAATTTACGGATTGATAATCCATAAGTTTTATATAACTTATGGATCGTCAATCATAAACTTATGGATTGTCAATCCGTAATGTTCTTTCCAAAACAATTTGTAAGTTAATTTTTTTAAAATATTGTTTAAATATAATTAGTATTATTATTTAAAATATTTTTAAATAGGTATAGTTTCATAATTCATTCGTAAGTTTTTGTTTTTATAGTTTGGAGGTGATATTTATTTTAAAATAATTTAGACCTATAATTTATTTGAGTCGTTTTAATTTTCAACTTGGTTTTTTTAATGCTTATAGTTTTATGAATTACAATTAAGTACAAAAATATTATCATTTTTAATATATATGGTTATCAATTTTAATGTATTATATGGTTATCAATTTTATGTACAAAAACTTGATTTTCTTGGTTCTTTAATATATATGGCTATCAATTTTAATGCATTATATTATTAAATGCAGTAAAAAAAATTAAAAAAATTGTGTGATAGTATATGTATGGTGTGGTTAGGGGCTGTTTGTTTGTCATTGAAATTTTTCAATGTTTTGTTAAGATGGATGAAAATCAGTGGATGCTTGACAATATAATGTCTAAAGAAGTTGATGTGAATGAACAAAATAAAGACGAAACTGGTGTGAATGAAGAACATGTTGATTGTTCTGATGCCTTCAATATCTCTTAGGAATTAATATGATTTTTTGTTGTTAAAGTAAGTAAATGAATGTCCCTTGAAGACTAAAGATGTATGTGTAACACCCTCAAATATCGCTAATTATAAATTGATGTTTAATTGTATTTATCGTGTTATTTGATTATATGATTGACTTGAATGAGTTGAGGTATGGTGTAAATTAGTCATGTGTGATTTGCTTGATGTGGATGTTGATTTATGTCGAGTTTTATTGACCTAAGTTGAAATTATGAGATTTCAAATTTCACCCTAACACCTTCTTTTCCACCACCCACGACCACTGGTGGCCACCACGAGCTGCCGTTGCTTGCCGCTGAACCATCACACCAAGAGAAACGTTTTAATCAGAGTGGAATCCTCAAAATCCACCTCAAGGATTCGGTGGAGAAAAAAATCCCTCAATACTTTCTTTCGTAGCTTCTCTGAGGTAATCTTGACTTCTAAGCCTTTCTCTTAGTTAGTTTGAGTTTCTCTTAGTGCCTCTTGTGTTTTGGGTACTGTAATAGGGTGTTTTTACACTTCCTTTAAAAAAACCCCCCTGAAAATGAGATGTTGTAAAAGTTATCTTTTTATAAAATTGATGTTATTTTCATGACCTTCACTGAACCCCGGTCACATTGGCGTGATCAAAATTTCAAAATGACGTTTCCTTTTAGTAGAATCCAAAACACCCCTTAGCCTTGTATGCTTTCACAGGGGTAATTGACCCTGAATGTTGTTATTAACCTTATTTTTGAAATCTATACTAAATTTCCTTCAATTTGGTATATAGAACCTTGCATTTGGACTGACAGATGTGAACGAGAGAGGTCTCTGAGCGATGCAAAGAGGAACTGATGGAGAACTCACGATAGGTGAAAGGAGTTTATTATAATTTACGACTTTTATACCATAGTTGGGGTTAGGGAACCTAACTATGAGGATGTATGTCTGTCCCTGTTGCATGCTAGTTTTCAAGAAAAACAATGTTTTGACTAATGGGATGCGATATGTCTGTTATTGATAAATGACATTATTGTTTTTATTAGACTTGTGTTGTCTAAAGACCTGGGGAGTTTGAATCTCAAGCATGAACTGTATATGTATGTATATGTGGAATGCGATTTACTGATGATATTGTTATTGATGATATTAACTGATATGGGTGATGTTGTTATTGATGATTATGTTGATATGAGATGATGTTTTTATTGATGATTATGTTGATATGAGATGATGTTGTTATTGGTGGTAATATTAATATGAAATGATGTTGTTATTGATGATTATGTTGATACAAGATGATGTTGTTATTGATGATAATATTGATATGAAATGATGTTGTTATTGATGATTATGTTGATACGAGATGATGTTGTTATTGATGATTATGTTGATATGAGGTGATGTTGTTATTGGTGATTATGTTGATATGAGATGATGTTGTTATTGTTGATAATGTCATTGATATGAGATGATGACGATGATGTTAAGAATGATATTGAGATGAGATTATGTTGATGTTGAGAATAATATTGAGATGAGATAATGTTGATGTTGATAATGACATTGAGATGAAGTTGAAAATGTCATTGTGATGAAGTATGTTGTGTATGTACATGGGGGTGCAGCGACCATGTTGGATATCCCTAGTGGGGGAAATAGAGTGGTTAAAGAGTTTTAAGCATCTCTAGAGAGGGATGTCTCATAATGTTTAATTATCCACGGTCAGTGCATTGATGGTGCCCATGTTTCATACTTCATATTGTATGGAAATAGTATAAACTTTGTCAGTAAGTACTTGTAGTTTCTCATGAGGAGAAATACTTGTACTTGGGGGCATGTCACTCAGTTTGGAACTCCCTTGAGACTCGGGCTGATCCCCGTGGGGGAGGGGGGGGCAGGCAGTTGCCTATGCACGACATGGTGACCTTAACACTTGCTGCCTAGTTTTCCTAAGTGAGAGTGTCGTGTGGACACACTTAGGCTATTTCCTTGATGAATGGTACCACATTGCATTTGAGAGTTGAGGTCAGGTGTATGCATCATACTGAGCATGATTGATTGGAATTATGGATGAATGATGACTACTTGTTGAGTGTATGTTGGACTAATGGATGTTTGTGTATGCTTCTGGTAGGTACCTGTGATGATCGCGAACCTTTGTTCGTGGGAGCAGAATGACAGCAGTAGAGTACGTGAAGTGAGATTCTTTTGTGGAGTCGTCATGCCGACGTGATGACGTTGGGATTATTTTGGGAGAGAGTTGTGTTTTGTTAATCAACTCCTTCGTAGCTGGTTCCGTAATTCTTTTTTTAAATCGAGGATGTAAATCAAAGATTTAATTATATGTATGAACTAATTTACTTTCCATTATATGAATGATGTGTACTGAGTTACTATATATATATATATATATGTGTGTGTGTGTGTGTGTGTGTGTGTGTGTGTGTGTGTGTGTGTGTGAGTGTGTGTGTGTGTGTGTGTATTCATTTAAGTAATGGTGCATTGTTTGGTGAATGTATATCGTGAAAAATTTACTTTCATTTTTCATAAGCAAATTAACGGAGTTTTCAATTAAAAATTGAAATTTTTGCAGTTTAGAGTTGTGATATCATAGCGACAAGGTGGGTTGTTACAATATGGATTGCATTGTAGGTGTTTGCTTCCCACGATGATGTTTTGCATTAGGCTCAATCTGTTGTTTATGAAATTGGTTTTGAGGCGGTGATAATGAGGTCAGACACAAATACTGGTATTAGAGGAAGGACATCATTTGTTTTAATTGGTTGTGAAATGAGTGGTCAGTATAGGACCAGAAAGAAAGAATTAGTAAAAACAGTTACTAACAATAGAAAATGTGAGTGTCTCTTTAGGCTACATGTGAAACTAGTGGTTGGAGGCGAAGGATGGATGGTGAAGTTAATGTGTAGGAGTCACAATCATGAATTGACTAAGCTATTAGTTGGACATCCATATACTGGTTGATTGACTAAGGATGGGAAGATTATTATTGTTGCTATGACAAAGTCAATGGTGAAACAAAGAAATATTCTTCTCACGTTGAAGGAGCACAATGTTAATAGTTATAGAACAATCAAGCAAGTATACAATGCAAGAAATGCATATCGTTCTTCCATAAGAGGTAATAATACTGAAATGCAACAACTAATAAAGTTTCATGAACGAGATTAATATATTCATTGGCATAGATTGAAGGATGAAGATGTTGTACATGATATTTTTTGGAGTCATCTGATGCAGTGAAATTATCAAATGACTGTAATTTGGTATTTTTGATAGATAGTACCTACAAAACAAATAGGTACAAACTGTCATTACTTGACATTGTTGGTGTGACACCAACAAGGATGACATTCTTTGTTACTTTTTCCTATTTGAAGAGAGAACGTCTAAATAATGTTGTTTGGGCTCTAGAACAATTTCGAGGTACTTTTCTCAAACGTGATGAACTCCTTAGAGTTATTGTTACCAACTGAGATCTAGCATTGACGAATGCAGTGAAAACTGTATTCCCTGAGTCTACCAATTTGTTGTGTCAGTTTCACATTGATAAAAATATGAAGGCAAAGTGTAAAGCCCTGATTGGTAAAAAAAATGCATGAGATTATGTCATGGAAGTCTGGGGGAGTTTGGTGGATTATCCTTTTGAGCAAAAATTCGATGAGTGTCTTATGAAGTTTGAAATTGTTTGCTCACCATGGTCAATGTTTGTTGACTATGTCAAGCAAACAAGGTTGATTCCCCACAAAGAAAGATTTGTTAAAGCCTAGACAAATAAGGTGATGCATTTAGGAAACACAACTAATAGGTATGAAAATTGTAAATTTTGTTGTTGTTAGGGTTTAGGAATAAATGGATAAAAATAATTGTCTTTGTTTACTTGTTTGCATATTTCATATGCAGGGTTGAGTCTACTCATTGGGCCTTAAAGAAACTACTACAAAATAGCCTTGGAGATGTGACATCCTAGAATTTCTACCTGAAATTTTGTAAGTGTTACATTTAAATAATTATATATATATATATATATATATATATATATATATATATTATTCAATGTATATATATATATATATATATATATATTCTTGGTAGAAGTATGTCCATTGGGGAAAAGATACGCGGGTTAGACTAATTAACAAAGAGTAACCCATAACCGAACGGTTATAGATTAATTCGCAATTAATTAGTCTAAAAATTATTGTTTTGCGTGCAACTTAAAATTTAACAAAACCAACCTCTGAACCACGCTCAGGGTCTCATTCTGAGCATTTTGATATATATATATATTGCCTACTTTCGAAAACGGGCCCTGACGGGTGCAGAGAAACGCGAGGAACTGGAACCACAGAAGTGGCACGCAAATCGAGGTACGATTTCAGCATCCAGAAAGGTTCAATTTTTTTCTTCCTTATGGCTGAGTATGATGTCAAATCAAAGGAAAAAGGTGGGTCCTTTTGCTCCACTTAAAATAGGACATGTGGCAATTGCTTTTAGAAAAGAAAATGAAAAAGAAAAGAAAATCATTTTTTTTTATAAAAAGCCCAAATCTTCTCTCTCTTCCTTCAGAAATTTCAGCAGCTTCTTCCTCCCTTCCACGTTGCTTTTTCTCTTCTTCTTCTCCACCATTGTTGCCTCCATTGAAGCTCCAAATTCCTCTTCCTTTCTACCCCAAATTGCAAGGAAAAGCCATTTTCGGAGTCTTGGAGCATACCTCTACTTCGTGGGGCTTTAAATTTCAGGTAAGGGTGGACTTCTTCTCACTTGAAATGTGTGGGTGTTGGGTTTTTGAGAGCTATAATGGGTAGTTCTACTAGGTTATTGCCTTAGGGTAGTTATTTGTGAAGGAATTTGTTGAAATTATGCTAAACTTGACATGTTTGATGTGAGCAAAACTACCCATGCTGATTTAGGGTTTAATAATGATGCTTTGTGATATATGTATGCTTAAAATGTTGATAGAAAACTGGTAGAGAGGATGGGGAGAGTTAACTTAGGGTTAAATGAGAGAATGGTAGTGTTGTAAGTGGAAAAGTGTGAGATTTTGAGGATTAGAAAAGTCAAATTTGGGGTTAGTGGAAATTGGAGTCTAAGGTGAGTTGATTCTAGTTTAGAATGTCAATTAGGACTTGTAGGAAAGCTTGGGCAGAGAAAATGAGAAAAATGAGTGACAAATGTGAAAGGAATGAGCCATTTCTAGGGTAAATTGGGTGTTGAGAGGCCAAATTTTGGAATAGGTGGAGATTTTACCTTAAAACCAGTTTGAGTAAGTCTAAATCAATGTTATAGACTTGATGAAGATGAGATTTTACCCCAAAATTACCCAATTCTCATTTTCACCTTTCAAACCTTGAGAATTCACTAAATTGGTGGGTTTTGGATACCTATATTTTGATTTACCTTGGTTTGAAGTTTATTTTTGGTTTAAACATGATTTAGACATGGTTTAGGACTTGTAGGATCCAATTTGAGTGAAATTGGATACAAGCAAGCTAGAATTCGAAATCTGCCAAATTATGCAGCAAAAGCTGTCAAATTGTGCAACAAATTTTACCAAATGTGCAGAAAAATGGTTGTGCAGTGCTAGTCACGGGAAAGGTAGTACATCTTGTGTTCTAGGCATTCTCTACCAGATCCCAACGGTCAAAATTTAGATTTCTGTATTAGGAACCTTCGGTAAAACTTTCAAGGTGATCCAATGGTTAACGAATCGGAACGAAGAGAATGTTACTGGGGCATGTGAGTAGGAAAAACTGTGGAATTTGAATGAGTTTTGTGCAGAGTTTTCTGCCTCCACTTTGTTTTTCTTGGTTTAGGGTAGTTTCATGACAAATGGAATTGAATTGTTTGGATATTGTGAAAGCTTGGAGGGGTTGATGGGGACCTGGTGCTGAGAGGAATGAGGATAAGGGCTACGTAGGAGTGCGTGAGCTCAATTTAAAGGTGGGCAACTGGGGATGGTGTGCTTATGCCTGACTTATGGAAATGAGATAGTTGACTTGCATCATCACCTGATCGCCACCTAGTACCACATATGACGGGTGCCCCATAATCCAATAAGCTTGATATGAGGAAGCGTGGAAGAGTCAGTCTTCCTACTTTTGTTTGTTGACCACAGAGTGGTACCTGGAGATATGTCGCGGGGGTCAGGAGACCTTGGGGACGTCAGGTGGGGCGCTATTGCCCAAAACCAAGCTTGACTAATCCTGACCCAACCCGGGCATAGTCAGTCAGTGAGAACCTGTGACGTGCCTAAGCAGACGAGCTCTTGACAGTCAACCAATAAAAGAACAAAGACCACGAAGCAAGGAGGCTTGTGTGGCGGCTGGCCAGCTATGTATCTTGGGTGGTATCTGAAAATTAGCCTCTGGTAATCTTATCATTCATGGGTAATCGATTACAGGGTTTAAAAATGGAGACAGGATGTTAAATGACTTCTGGTAATCGATTACCAATTGTGTGTAATCGATTACACAGTATGATTGGGCACTGGTAATCGATTACCAGTTGCATGTAATCGATTACATAGTGCTACCTGCTACTGTTAATCGATTACCATTTATGTGTAATCGATTACACAGTGTAACTTGTAGATTTCAATGTGCAAAGGCTGAGTAATTCGTTTTTGGGCACTGGTAATCGATTTCATACTTTGGTAATCGATTACCAGAGAGGAAATCCCTTGAACAAGACATTTTGACTATGTGTAGCCGTTAGGGGACGCATTGTATTGTTACCTATGTAGTTAGATTTCTTGTGAAAGAGTCTACCCTCTTTCTTTCATCTCTTGTAGATCGCGATGGCAACGCAGTTGATCCATGATCGCGTTGTGATGGAGTGCCTAGAGGGTGTTTGGGAGACCCTTGAAGGCATTGAGAGGTGCCGATTCCGTGGCACAATTCGACTCACTGCTACTTCATTAGTACATCTGGAGGAACCCGCATGCACACTTCAGCAGCCTGTGGAGTGGATACTACCTACACCTACTCCATATCGACTAGTTGAGCCGGTTTAAGTGATAGAGGTGTCATCCTCTGAAGAGGATCTTGAAGAGGACCTAGAGGAGTTTCCTCCTGAACTTGCTGTGGAAGCCCCTGACTTCCCAGAGGATGATGAGGACCCACTCCTTGATGTCAATTCTCCAGAGGATATTATGTCAGCATCTGAGGCAGACTCTACAGAGGAGAGTGGCCTTGGAGGGACAACGAATAGTAACGACTCTTCATCATAGCAGACGGCTCCTTAGACTAGGCGTACATACTTTTTATGGATGGGTGTATCTAGTTCAGACTGCTAGGTTTACTCTTTTGATTTTTGGGTGGGTAGACCTATTGTATAGAAATTTTGATGATTGTATATATTGTGGCTGAAGCCACCACAGTTGTTACCTTTGCTCTGGATGTCACTATGTTATTTTGCAAACTCTCATATTTTGGACAGTTTTAGATGATAAAAACAATTATGTTTGATCTTGTTATTTGAAAAGGAAATGTTAACGAACTTTATTTGAAAAGAGTTTACCGACCGCATCTTATTATTTCTCACGTGACGACCTAAAATGATGGCTGATATATTTTTGAAAGAGAAAAATAGTTTGGAGGTTATGAGTGATCAGAAAGAAATGAATCTGAATAGAGTTGTGAACTGGACATTCAGGACTCTATAGTAATAATTTTCCTTTTGAATTTAATTATCGAGAAATGAATAACAATGCGAAAAAAAGGAGAGAGAGAAAAGAAAAAAAAATTTCCCATGGTTTCTGTTATTTAATTTATTATTATTAAACCATACATTATTTAGGGATGCCACATGAGACCTGTGCAGTGTTTGGGAAGCCATGAACAACATGATCACGCTGCAACACACCAAAATTAAGGCATCATTTGAGACAAGTACACATGTGGTTGGACATGTTTTTAAAGTTACCTTATACAAAAAAACTACTTGGCATGGTATCAATGTATGCTTTAAACCAAATTGTTGTTGAGTTTGAGTGTGTAAGTTATGATGGTATTGATAGTTCTCGTTGCGGATGTGTAATGAGAACTACTTATGGTCTTTCTTGTGCATACGAGTTAGCTGGATATGTTGTTGGTAGCATACCTCTCAGTGTAATCCATATGTTTTGGCGGAGGCTAAGTTTTTCATACCAAGGGTTATCTGAGCCCAAAGTCAGCATAACCGAAGAGATGGAAACCATATTCAAGCGGTTGAAGAGCTTGATGTTAGTGGCAAAGTTACTCTACAGAGTAAACTTTGGGAAATTGCCTACCTTGATCTAAACTCTATGTGTGCTCTTCCAAAAAAGGTCAAAACAAAAGGTGCTCAGAAGAAATCGATGACTAAACATCAAAGATCAACAAAACATGATCTGTCTTACTGGGAGTATGTTGATGCATTACATTTTGTGCAAAATAGTAATTTTTTAGTCAAATGTAGTGCATCATCATCTAAGCAACCAAAACCAAGAAGGACCATGCCGATGTTGGATCAATTTCATCCATGCATTCATGATTTCATTGAAAACATTGTTGATGTCAAAGCTGATGGTAACTGTGGATATCGTGTAATGTTGTCTTATTAGGTATGGTTGAAGATTCATGGTCTTTGGTTCACAACCATTTGCTTAAAGAACTTGCAAAATGGCCTAATGAGTATATGAACCTAGTTTGTGGCAAAGACGATGTTCACTCTCCCTTATGGTTCCTTTTTCTCCAATTTTCAACAAATATATTCAAGGGAAATGAAACACCGGAAAGCGCACCGAGTCGTCAAGTATTTAAAATTAAAACGGAATGATCCGAGTATCGAACTCAGGGAACTTGCTTATTAGACAGAGTTTTATTTAGAAGTAAGGCATTGTTGGAACAACATTGATAAATGATGGTTAAAAACAGAAATAAACTACTTCTATGGTAAATACAGTAAATGCAAGTAAGTAAAAGTTGATAGCAATAGGTAAAAAGCGTTGGGTCTTTCTAACAAACAAGTTGATGCATATGAAGATATTTCTCTAATCATTCATGCTTTTGTGTTCTATGTTGTAGCCTAAAATACTAAACCTCGATCCCTCATAAGTTTAAACTAATTTAACCTAAGCTTCGTCCGCAGATCACTCTTGTAAGACTAGGCTTAACTTAAACAGCATTATCGTAACAACATATTCAGAAAACCAAAACCCTAACAATCCATCCCTGGTAATGTGGTTATTCAATCCTGCTTCTATCAAGTTCTAAGGCAACAATACATTTCCCAATGCTAAAGTCACCTAACTATACACACAAATGGGTGATCAGACCAAGAGCATGCAGAAATTAAGCATTGAAAGAAGCATTGAACACATAAAACACAATTAATTAGATATTAAAGTAATTACATCAGTTGTTTCTTAGAAATCCACAACAAGGGTGTTTAGCCAGCCATTACAGAAAAACCCTAACACAAATGAGATTGAGAGTACAAAATAATTGTTCCTTACACAAGAAGGGGGATCCCTCCTCCTCTTCTCAACATCTCACAATCACTCCACAACTCACTAATCTCTCTCTAATTGAAGAACCCTAGGCTTCTCTACAAAGCTGCTCCTCTTGCTGCCTCTAAAGCATCTATCTCGAAATTTGTGCCAAAATATGTAGCTCTGGTCTCTCAAAATTGTACCCTAATTCTGACAATTCAAGCTTTAAATAGGCTCTAAAATTGCAACATCGCGCTTAGTGCCACCCTCACTCTTAGTGCGAGTAAGTGGATTTGGGCTTGGCGCCAGTCGTGCGCAAAGCCTGGCAAGAGACAAATGCCTCGCTTAGCAAACTGATCTCGCGTTTAGCACGCGGCCTTGATCCTTGTGCTCTTCTAGATTCCCTTATCACGCTAAGCACGCTGAAGCTGCGCTTAGTAGTGGATGCGCACTGAGCCCAAATGGTGAGTTGAGCGCAACTGCTCCCTTTAGCACTTCAAGATTTTAGCCTCTTTTGACCTGAAATTGTGTAAATTTTATCATTAAATCACTTGGGAGATACTCTAGAGACAACTATAACAATAAAACAAGATTTATTTACAAATCCCTACAAAATAATTATAAATTGGGGAAACTATACAAGTTTTGGAAAATGTTTTCTATACAAAAGTTAGTCGTATAAGACGACTAACAGACAAATTTAAGGAATTAAAGCGGTCCCTACTTGTTGATGGATTATCCATAGTATATAAGTTTTTTTGTGACATTTTGATGGATTAAATTTCCTATCTTCGTTGGCATTCCTACAGCTTTGAAGTTGGCCATATCGGCAAACCAAGGTCTCTCACTCACCAAGAATAATGATTCATCAAGGAATTCTTCTCTCACTTCAGCTTCTTTTGATGTGACTTCCTCATTCACCAATCTAGACAGATGGTCAGCTACAACGTTTTCCGATCCCTTTTTATCCTGAATCACCAAATCAAATTCTTGCAACAGCAAGATCCATCTTATCAATCTGGGTTTGGAGTCAGCCTTATTGAGCAAATATTTAATAGCTGTGTGATCGGTGTAGATGATAACTCTTGAGCCTACCAAATAAGATCTGAACTTTTCAAGTGCATAGACAATTGCCAGCATTTCTTTTTCTGTGGTAGCATAGTTCACCTGTGCATCATTTAGAACCTTGCTAGCGTAGTATATAGCATGAAAATTTTTTCCCTTCCATTGTCCAAGCACTACACCTACGACATAGTCACTCGCATCACACATCAACTCAAATTCTTGTCCCCAATCTGGTGTTGTAATTACTGGAGCAGACACTAATTTGGTTTTCAGATCATTAAATTCTTCCATGCACTCTTCATTGAATACAAAAGCAACATCTTTATTCAACAGATTGCTAAGTGGTTTGGCGAATTTTGAGAAATCTTTTATGAATCGCCTGTAGAACCCTGCATGTCCTAAGAAACTTTTCACTCCCTTGACATTCATTGGAGGAGGAAGTTTCTCAATTACATCAATCTTTGCCTTGTCCACCTCTATTCCCCTCACTGAAATTTTATGCCCCAACACTATTCCTTCTTGAACCATGAAATGACATTTCTCCCAATTGAGAACTAGATTGGACTCTTCACATCTCTATAATACTCTTTCAAGATTTGATAGGCACCCCTCAAAAGATGGCCCAAAAACAAAGAAATCGTCCATGAAAACTTCAATGCATTTTTCCACCATATAAGAAAATATTGCCATCATACACCTCTGAAATGTAGTTGGGGCATTTCACAGACCAAAAGGCATGCGCCGATTTGCGAATACACCAAAAGGGCAGGAGAAAGCAGTCTTCTCTTGATCTTTGGGATCTACAACAATCTGATTATAGCCAGAATACCCATCCAGAAAACAATAATAGGATTGCCCTACGAGTCTTTCAAGCATCTGGTCCATGAAGGGAAGTGGATAATGGTCCTTCCGAGTGGCATCATTTAGCTTCCGATAGTCAATGCGCATTCTCCACCCGGTGACAGTCCTTGTGGATATTAACTCATCTTTATCATTTTTTATGACTGTCATACCTCCTTTCTTGGGGACAACCTGCACAGGGCTAACCCATGCACTATCCGAGATGGGGTAAATAAGGCCTGCTTCCAACAACTTAAGCACCTCCTTACGCACCTCTTCTTTCATGATTGGGTTCAGTCTTCTCTAGGGCTGTCTCACTGGTTTATAATCAGCTTCCATATTGATTTTGTGCATGCAATAAGATGGACTAATTCCTTTCAAGTAAAATATGTGCCAACCAATTGCAGCTTTGTGCCTCTTCAAAATCTGCACCAACTGATCTTCGTTTGTTTTCTTCAATGAGTTGCTAATAATCACTGGTTTGGAGCTATTCAAAAATACATACTTCAAATGTGCAGGCAAGGTCTTCAATTCTACTTTTGGTTTTTCTATTTGCCCACCGTTCTTCAATTCTTCAAATGTAGTATGTCCCTCAGAATTTTCTCCTGCACCATCCAACTCTTTAATACAAGTTTGCACTCCATGTTCCTCCTCTTTAGTAAGACATTCTACATGATTAATCAATGCTTTTTCCAAAGGAGAGTGCAGTGCCATGGATATAGTAGCTAATTCTATTTCCTGTTCTACCTTGTCCAGATCAAAGCAAGCTTTCATATCATTTGGATGCTTCATTGCTTCAAATAAGTCGAATGAGACTTTCTGATCTTCCACACCCAATTCTAACTTGCCTTTCCCCATATCTACTATACAGTTGGCCATGGACATGAAAGGACGTCCTAAGATTATGGGAATGTCAGGATCCTCCTCTATATCCATAACCACGAAATCTACAGGAAATACAAGTTGCTTGACCTGAATCAACCCAACCTCAATCACTCTATATGGTCTAGTAATGAAGCGATTAGCCAACTAGAGGATCATGCGTGTGGGCATTATCTCTATCTCTCCAAGTCGTCGACACATGGAGAGAGGCATTAAATTGATACTAGCTCCCAAGTCTATGAGAGCTTTACCCACAGCAACCTCGCCAATGGAACACGGTATAGTGACACTTCCAGGATCTTTGTGCTTCGGGGGAAGGATGCGTTGAATGACAGCACTACCATTTCCTTCCACAACTATTGTGTCACTGTGTATGTACCGGTTGTTCCTTGTCAACATGTCTTTTAAAAATTTGGCATAGAGTGGCATCTGTTGGAGAGCTTCTCCAAAAGGCAAAGTGATCTCCAGTTTCTTGAAGATGTCAAGAAATCTGGCTAAGTGTCGCTCTTTATCCTTCTTGGAAGGTACCAATGGATATGGTACTTCCTTGCCTTCAACTGAAGTAATCTCTCTCTTTTTCTCTCTTGAAACCTCACTCTTGCTCTTCTTTTTCTCTTCATCAACCTTCTCTTTTTCTTTTTCATTTTTTTGATTTTTTTCTTTTTCTATTTCTTCTTTTTCTTTTTCTTTTTGTTTTTCTTTTTCTTGTTCTTCCTTCATCTTTATTTTTATTTCACTTTCTTTTATTTGTGTCTCTCTCTCCTGTTGGTCATCTTTATCTTCCACAACTTCCTCAAGTTCAATAAGATCAGAAACTGGTTCCAGTGCCGGCTCAGTTGCCAGCTGTTGTTTATATCCCTCCACTTTCTCTTCAGCTCTACCTTCATCAGCCTGAGTTGCCATTCTGCTCCTTGTCATTACAGCTTTACATTCTTGCGGAAGCAAAGCTTTCCAAGTTTATTTTGATGATGCCAAAGATTCAAGCCAAGAATCAAGAGTCAAACAAGTTTCAAAGAATCAAAGAGTTATTCAATCAAGAATCAAGATTCAAGAAAAGAATCAAGAAAAGACTCAAGATATGCAAGAACCATTAAGATAAGTATTAAAAGAGTTTTTCAAAATATTGAATAGCACAATTTTTTTCAAGAGAATTTTTCAAAAAGAAAAATCTTTTACCAAAGAGTTTTACTCTCTGGTAATCGATTACCAGAAGGCAGTAATCGATTACCAGTAGCCAACTTTCTTTTCAAACTGATTTACAAAGCTGTAATCAATATGTAATCGATTACCAATGTTTTAAAACGTTAGATTTCAAATTTAAAGAGTCACAACTTGTGATAAAACATTTTCAAATCATTTCAAACTTGTGTAATCGATTACTCAATACTTGTAATCGATTACTAGTGTTTCTAAATGTTGGTTTTCAAATTTAAACATGAAGAGTCACATCTGTTGATGTGTAACCGATTACACTACAATGGTAATCGATTACCAGTGACTTATTTTGAAAATTAAATTACCAAAAGTCACAATTCTTAAGGTGACTAGTTTCTGAAGATTTTTCAAAAGTTACAACCTTTAAAGTGACTAGTTTTCAAAAGAGTCACAACTTTTAAAGTCTAGTTTTCAAAAGAGTCACAACTTTTAAAAAGTGACTAGTTTTGAAGAAATTTCCAAGAGTCATAAACTTTTAACTTGAGTCATCAAATGAATATAAATATGTGACCATGGCATGAATTTTAAAGTGATAACTTTCAAATTTCTTTCATTCATTCAAAGCATTCTTCTTAGAGTTTTTGTTCAATACTTTCTTTATTCATGAAAAGTTCATTGGCCAAAAACTTTTTCTATTCTTCTTCTTCTTTCCTTCTTCCTCTTGCCAAAAGATTCAAAGGACTAACCGCCTGAGAATTCTTTTGTTTCTTCCTTCTCACTCTTGCCAAAAGATTCAAAGGACTAACCGCCTGAGAATTCTTTTGATTCTTCCTCTTCCCTTTAAACAAAAGATTTCAAAGGACTAACCGCCTGAGATATCTTTTGTTTTCCCTTACAAAGATTCAAGGGACTAACCGCCTAAGAATTCTTTGTCTTAACACATTGGAGGATACATCCTTTGTGGTACAAGTAGAGCGTGCATCTACTTGGGTTGTAATACTGAGAACAAGAAAGGGTACATCTCTTGTGGATCAGTTCAAGTGGAGTGTACATCCACTTGGTTGTTCAAAGAGAACAAGGGAGGGTACATCCCTTGTGGATCTTTGCTTGTAAAGGTTTTTACAAGGTTATTGGAAATCTTAAGAACCGGTGGTTGCTTGGGGACTGGATGTAGGCACGGGTTGTTGCCGAACCAGTATAAATCTTGTGTTTGTTTTCTTCTTCCCTAGACTCTTTACTTTTCTGTTATGTACTTTTTATTTCCACTTTACTTTTGTCTAAGTTATTGTTTCTGTTCTTTACTTTCTAATAACTTAGTAGTAAAGCCTAATTGAATTTAGTATAAATTTTTAATTAGTCAAGACACGTTCATAATTAATTCAACCCCCCCCCCCTTCTTAATCATTCTGAGGCCACTTGATCCAACAATTCTTCCTTCAGATTCTTCTTAGTATTTGCAGTAAAGTTGCTTGTTGGCCTATCCGCCAATTGCTTTGAGAGCTGGCCCACTTGGACCTCCAGATTCTTAATGGCAGACTTTGTGCTCTTCTGGTTTGACATAGATACCTGCATAAATTGAGCTAGAGTCTCTTCCAGCTTCGTTGTTCGATCATAGAGACTAGGCCCTTGCTATTGTGGCCTTGTAGATGGACCATCCTGGTCTTTGTTGAATTGGTTACTAGGGTGATTTTGCCATTGTCTCTGCTGTGAATTATATGGCTGGCCATGCTGAAATCTGGAATATCCACCTACATTGAAATTTTGTCTTGGCTGGTTCCCCATATAATTGACTTCATGAGCTGGTTCTTCATTGGGGATACAACAGCCAGAATTGTGAGCTCCACCACAGATGGCACACCCTGCAACCTGCAAAACATTAGATGGTAAAGATTGCGCAGAATGTATTTGAGTTGGCAACTTACTTAGTGTTTCGGTCAATGCCTTCAATTGCTTGGACAACAACTTGTTCTGTGCCAACAACGCATCTTGCGATGTAAGTTCCATAAGACTTTTCTTTGTTGGTATGTGGGCTCTATCTCTGAGAATAGCAATGTCACTTGCAGCCATATTTTCAATAAGATCCATGGCTTCTTCAGGGGTTTTCAACTTTATCTTTCCCCCAGCAGAAGCGTCTAATAGCTGCTTGGACTATGGCCTTAACCCATCAATAAAAATATTGAGCTGAATAGGTTCTGAGAATCCGTGAGTGGGTGTCTTTCTCAATAGACCACAGAATCTTTCTAAGGCCTCGCTCAGGGATTCATCTAGAAATTGGTGAAAAGAAGAGATGGTTGTTTTTCCTTCTGCAGTCTTAAACTCTGGGAAATACTTCTTCAGAAATTTCTCAACCACTTCATCCTAAGTCTTAAGAGTGTTGCCTTTGAACGAGTGAAGCCACCTCTTAGCTTCTCCAGACAATGAGAATGAAAACAAGCTCAATCGAATAGTATCTTTAGGCACACCAGCCAATCAAATAGAATTGCATATTTCAATGTAAGTGGCCAGGTGTGCGTATGGGTCTTCATTTGGTAGACCATGAAACAGATTATTTTGAATCAGTTGTATCAAAGAAGGAGGATATGTAATTGTTTGTGCCTGAACCCCTGGTAGTACAATGCTGGTGAAAAATTACGACACACTTGAACTTGAGTAATCTTCAAGGGTCACTCTCCTTGCCTCTTCAGCCATAATAACTTCTTCAATTAAATTTGTATAAGATTGCCCTGTAATAGGATAGCTAGAAGATGACTCGGAAGATCGAGGTTCTTCTTTTGGAGTTACCGCTGCTTCTAAGTCCTACAAAAAATTTCTAATTCTTTCTACGTTGCGCCTCCTGCAAGTAGCATTAATTTCCAAATCAATGGGGATCAAATCACCTGCAGTAGATCTTCTTTGCATACAAAAGAAACAGAACAACAATTATCCAGTTCAAAAGAACAATGAATGTATAGTAACTAAAATATGAACAAAAAGAATCAATGAATCAAAGAGAAAAATATAAAGCAATGCCGTAAAACTGAACTGAACTCTTCTAATGAATTAAGTTCCCCGGCAACGGCGCCATAAATACTTTGTTCACTCTCCCATATGGTTCCTTTTTCTCCAATTTTCAACAAATATAATCAAGGGAAATGAAACACTGGAAAGCGCACCTGGTCGTCAAGTATTTAAAATTGAAACGGAATGATCCGAGTATCAAACTCAGGGAACTTGCTTATTAGACAAAGTTTTATTTAGAAGTAAGGCATTGTTGGAACAACATTGATAAATGATGGTTAAAAATAGAAATAAACTACTTCTTTGATAAAAACAGTAAATGCAAGTAAGTAAAAGTTGACAGTAATAGGTAAAAAGCGTTAGGTCTTTCTAATAAACAAGCTAATGCATATGAAGATATTTCTCTAATCAATCATGCTTTTGTGTTCTATGTTGTAGCCTAAAATACTAAACCTCGATCCCTCATAAGTTTAGACTAATTTAACCTAAGCTTCATCCGCAGATCCCTCTTGTAAGACTAGGCTTAACTTAAACAGCATTGTCGTAATAGCATATTCAGAAAACCAAAACCCCAACAATCCATCCCTGGTAATGTGGTTATTCAGTCTTACTTCTATCAAGTTGTAAGGCAACAATACATTTCCCAATGCTAAAGTCACCTAATTGTACACACAAATGGGTGATCAGACCAAGAGCATGCAGAAATTAAGCATTGAAAGAAGCATTGAACACATAAAACACAATTAATTAGATATTAAAGTAATTACATCAGTTGTTCCTTAGAAATTCCCAACAAGGGTGTTTAGCCAGCCATTACAGAAAAACCCTAACACAAATGAGATTGAGAGTACAAAATAATTGTTCCTTACACAAGAAGGGGGTTCCCTCCTCCTCTTCTCAACATCTCACAATCACTCTACAACTCACTAATCTCTCTCTAATTAAAGAACCCAAGGCTTCTCTGCAAAGCTGCTCCTCTTGCTGCCTCCAAAGCTTCTATCTCGAAATTTGTGCCAAAATATGCAGCTCTGGTCTCTCAAAATTGTACCCTAATTCTGACAATTCAGGCTTTAAATAGGCTCTAAAATTGTGACATCGTGCTTAGCGCCACCCTCGCGCTTAGTGTGAGTAAGTGGATTTGGGCTTGGCGCCAGTCGTGCGCTGAGCCTGGCAAGAGACAAACGTCTCGCTTAGCGAGCTGATCTCACACTTAGCGCATGGCCTTGATCCTTTTGCTCTTCTAGATTCCCTTATCATGCTAAGCACGCTGAAGTTGCACTTAGCAGTGGATGCACGCTGAGCCCAAATGGTGAGGTGAGCGCAACTGCTCCCTTTAGCACTTCAAGATTTTAGCCTCTTTTGACCTAAAATTGTGTAAATTTTATCATTAAATCACATGGGAGATACTCTAGACAGCTATAACAATAAAACAAGATTTATTTACAAATCCCTACAAAATAACTATAAATTGGGGAAACTATAAAAGTTTTGGAAAATGTTTTCTATACAAAAGTTAGTCGTATAAGACGACTAATAGACAAATTTAAGGAATTAAAGCGGTCCCTACTTGTTGATGGATTATCCATGGTATATAAGTTTTTTTGTGACATTTTGATGGATTAAATTTGCTTTAAATAAATGTATTTATAACTGTTACATGTAGGTTACCATGGATAAGTGGATGAATATAACCGACATGGGTTATGTGATTGCATCAAGGTATAATGTCATCCTTGTTTCTCTTTCTCTTCAACAAAGCATGACATTTTTTTTATCTTAGAAGTCAACCACCAAGAGATTGTTCTGTGCATCGCGTTGTATGTATCGGCCATGTGTATGACAATCATTTTATTTAGGTAAAAGCATGATAATCATGTTTGTGTAATTCATGTAAAAAAATATGTTATGATAATTTGAATGTGTATGTCCCTATGTAACAGGTATTTCTGAGAAACCGTTGTCCCTTACTACCAGTAACTTTGTTATGGTCTATTCATTGTCATCATCAGTCAAAGCAGTGACCTACACCATATATTAGTAGAATGTAGTAGTATACAAATTTTTCTAGGTTGAAAACAAACTTTGTTGATTTAGGGGAAGATTGAACATTTAGTTACTTATGGGGTTGTCATGTAATACCATAATATACGTTTGTTTCATTCAACATTCATATAATTATCTATTTTACTTAAGTTTCAAATGGTATATAATTATTTATGTTTTAGTGTTTTTTATGACAAAGTTATGTGACTAATGAGGGTTTAAGGTTACTTGACTAATTAGGGTTCAGGGTTACTTGATTACCTAGGGTCTAGTGTTACGTGACTAATGAAGGTTTAGTGTTACTTGACTACCTTGGGTTTATGTTTACTTGAGTAATGAGGGTTTAGGGTTACCTCACTAGCTAGGGGTTAGGATTACCTAACTAATTAGGGTTTAGGGTTACCTGACCACTTAGGATTCACTAATTAGGGTATAATGTTACGTGACTAACTATGGTGTAGGGTTACTTCATTAATTAGGGTTTACTATTACGTGACTAATTAGGGTTTAGGGTTATTTAAGGTTTAACATAATAATGTAATTTGGTGATTAATTTTAAAATTCACATACAACATAAATGAAAATTAATAAAAAGCTTATCAAATAACATTAAATAATAAACATTGTTTAGTCATATTGCATACATAATTGATATAAAACCTAAAATATCCTAAAAGTCTTCATGTGTCTTCCATACGTTACTTTCGTCTCGATCGAACATATACATTTTCTTGCACAGTCACACCTCTTGCGATCCTTAGGCAGTCTTCAGTGACAATGTATGTTTTTGTTCCTTTAGTGACTATCCTTAGGTTGATCAACCGTTCCAACTTTTCAGCTATTGTTTGGCAAGCCTCCTAGGACATTGACAACAAGGAAAAAAGTTTACACTTAATGCATGTTCAGATAAAATGAGTAACAGACACAATTGAAAATATATTTTACCACTGCATGTCGAGGCTGATCTACATCAGTAGGTGCATCTGCAGGTGGTTCATCCATAGCCACTACGGCCATCGGCTGCTAAGGAAGATCTGGTTCAATAAATGCGTCATTGTGTACCACAGGTGGATGTCTAGGAGGATCCCCGGGCAGTGCCAAACTCATGAAAGGATAAGATATCATATAAAACCACTCTATGTAGTTTGTTGTACACTATCCAAGCGCAACACATATCTGACTCACCAATGCAAGGTATTCAGAAAACCGAATCCATCTACCATCAATATCTTCTATACATAGAGATGGTCCAACAGGGTGTGGAGGAATGGCCTGCACATACCCAAATTGTTGTGCAACCTTCTCTAGTCGGTGTATGACAATAGATGGACCCCATCTGATATGTCTGGAAAATAAAGAGATTAGCTCAAACTCTCTTAATGCATGGTGGTCACCATACAGAATCCAACACACAACATCAGACATCAATTTATCCAAATGTTTATGATACGTCGACACTAGTAATGCCTTCCCAGACTTCCAACAACAAGCACTTGGTTTCTTCTCATGATAATCCTCAACAACAATAAAAGAAGCAACAAAAGGAAAATGCTTGTAGATCCAACACTGCACATATTTTAAAAACAAGAAAAAAAATCAAAACAATACTCAATAAAAACCACAAAACTAAAAATAAAATTTAAAATAAATTGTAATTACCTATAAAAGTGTGATATATCTTGCAAGTTGCCTGGCGCTGCTCTTTGACGTATCATTCAAATTTTCATACATATGGACCAATGCGATAGCTCCCCATGCATAACTTCCAGTTTGGCTGAGGTCACGAAAGGCATCCAAGAATATCACATGCATGTGAGTGACACTCTTGTTAGCAAAGAGTGTGCAACCTACTAGATGCAAGAGATATGCTCGAGTTACTACAGTCCACTATGTTGCGTCACATTTGCTACGATAAATGTCTCGCAACCAAGATAGTCAAACATATGCTCAATGGCATTGTACTGTATCAACTCTTGCTTCTTTTGAACTAACTTCAAGCAATTCAACTAATAGGAAGACGACTTCGTCCACATGAAGAGCCTCAAATCTATGAAAGGTGCCTGTAATGGGCAGATGTAGCAACGATGCCACATCATCTAGGATGATAGTCACCTCTCTTACTGGAATATGGAAACTACTAGTTTTCTTATGCCACCTCTCCGCAAAAGCATATATAATTCCCCGATCACCAGTGTCAAAGGAACATGCGATTAGAGGACTTAATCTTGTCGCAACCACTAAGCCTTCAATCTCTGGAACAAGCCTACCAAAATTCTCTACCTTCCTTCCATGGGAGGACAACTTCAACTCAGGACTTTCCTAAAAATAAAAATTTAAAATCATTTGAACAATAATAAGAAATAGTTATCAAAATATTATTTACTTAAAAATATAAATACCTCTCTATTCCAAACTGTCACTATCATATGATGAACATAGTCCATCAAAACTGATGTGTCGTAGGGCCCGCTTAGAAACCCTCAGCATCATTAACTACATCAGCAGCAGCTACCTCTTCAAGTTGTTCGTAGATCTCATCAGCTGCATGATCCACATGCTGAACACCCTCAGCAACAGGTGTAGCTTCTCGTTGTCTACGTGTAGATCCTATGGGCTTTTGCCACTGGGGGGCTTCATCTGCATCACGACTAACTTCTCTCCCTAAGGCATTTTTTATAATCCTGCTTAAAGCCTGGCCCAAACCATAATCTGTACATTTAAATAGTCATAACAATTAATGTCATCGTTCAAATAATACTTCAATCAATTCTATTTAATCATTCATAAATAAAAAATTATTTATTATTTTTTAAATAACTTTTTTATTACTTTTATATATTCACAAATAAATATAAAATTTCTTTTTTCAAATTTATAGACACAACACCACTAATTCTAGTAAACTTAAATTAATGACCAAAATCTAAGTACATTTTTGGTTTTTATTTCTAATAAATAACTATTTCATTTTTTTAACAAATTAGTATTTCAATAGCTTTAAATATTTTCAAACAAATGAAGAAATTTGAATTTTATACTTCCAAACACTATTTATATAAATATTTAATACTATCAGCGTAATAATATATTTACCACTATATCAATAAAAAATTAAATTACTTAAATAGAAAATATAAATAAATTACTTATATTTTAAAAATAAATGCATATTTATACATTCATTTTTATACTTAAATCGTTTTACTTAAATAAAAAATATAAATAAATTACTTATAACAATAATATTTATACATTCATCTATAAATATACAAAATTCTAAAATTATTTATTAAAAACCAACTTCAAAAAAATATAATTAATTAAATATAAACACATAAAAAAATACAACAATATTTTTTATTAAAAAAATATTTTTACAACAAAAATATTAATTTATTTTTAATTATAAAAAATTAAATCAATTATTATTTAATTAAATATTGATATAAAAAATAAAAATAAATTATACGAATTAACAAGCCATATAAATTATTCAGATTCTCAATCCTTATTCACGCAAATATAGAAATAATAAGAGGGAACCCAGAGCACTTACGGTGGCAGAAAATGACGTCAACAACGGGGCAAGGAGTGGTGGCACGGACACTCAAAATTGCAAAAACAGCACAGAGGAGGAAGAAGATGAGTGAACAGTACACGTGAGAAAGAGCGAGTGGAAGTGCTTTTTAAAATTGGAAGTAAAGGACATTTTGATCACTTCACTTAATATATTGGGATGCACTGACTATTTTCTGGGTGCACAAAGTAAAAGCCACTATTTTTTGGGGCCGGGTCACATCAAAAGTGACTTTGCATGACTCATGACTATATATATTCGTCATGCTTTTGAAACCAACCGTTTAATTTAACTTTGCTTCATACCATTTTCTTCGTTCACAAAAACCTCATTCTCCACCTTCTCACAAAACGTGATTCCCCTTTTCCTTAATCTAAATCATACAGAGTCACTACATTTGAATTAAAGACCCAACAAAAAACACATTTACTATTAATTTAACTTCAATCTTAGTTTTCACTTCTCAACTTAATTAACCTCCCTCAAACCCCAATCAATCCCTGCCACGCAAACAATTTGCCCCTAGTTCTATTGCTACCAATAATTTCTTTTAAGAAAACGAAATAAAAAATGGTTCACACTTCAGAAGGCATTATCATTTGTCCATTGCGTATAAATAGAAGGACCAAGAAAACGATTAAGGTGTGAGGGGTGAGAAAGAGAAAACAAAGACCGAGTGACTCTCGCCGGAAAACGAAAGGGGAGGGGATTTTCCGGCGAGCATAAGATCATGAACAGTCATCGGCGGAGAGGGAACAAGAGGGGGCGGCGATTGGTGAAGTACGAGGAGTTGCCGGCATACCTGAAAGACAACGAATTCATCTTAGACCATTACCGGTCGGAATGGCCGGTGAAGGAGGCATTGTGGAGCGTCTTCATGTGGCACAACGAAACCTTAAACATTTGGACGTGAGAATTTTAAGTTATTTATGTTATGCTCTTGTTCGTTATTTTAAGCATAGGTATCAGAGTTTACCACAACTCACTATCCTGTTCGACCAAATGAGCTAGACCGCTTGGTATGTTCTTTGTTCATTTGTTTTCTTATGCGAACACAACATGTGTTTTTTTGGGCAGGCATTTGGTCGGATTTTTTATTTTTGCGGCGATGATGGTGCTTGGAGGTTGTCTGTCGAACAAGTTCAAGGCACCGGCGATGAAGTTGCTCACGATGGGGAAGGAAATCAACGGTTCTCGTCCTGCCACCACGGGATTCTTGGTTTGTTTGTTTGTTGTTCGTTCTTATTTATTTATGATTCTCTGATTCTGAAAACTACAACAGGGACGGTGGCATGAGGTTTAAAATAAGGCGCGCTAGAGATGTTGGGGATGAAACGAAAGTCTCCCATTTTTATTTTTTAAGAACGCGTTTGTCATGCCTAAGAAAAAGAATTTACTTCATTTCTATTTTTCACAAATTTTGTTTGATTAAATTAAGAGGTTCGGTAAAAGAATTTATTTTACTAACTTATACTATATAAGCTATAAATTACTTTATACCTTATATGTTTATATATATTTTTTAAAAATTCCTTACCGTTTAATATTTTATTTTTAAGAGAAATGTAAATAATATACTATTTAATATATTTTTTTAAATATACCTTTTATTATTTCCTGAAGGTTATTGAAAATTATAAAAATGTGAGTTTCACTCTTTTTATTTAACAAACTCTTATTCATAATTTTATAGTTTTTAATTAAACTTAAATCAATAATAAAGTTATTATAAATTTTTTTACAGCACAATGATTTCCTTACTTGCTTTTACATTATCAATCTTCTCTAACTTTTTGAAAACAGTTCCTTACTGTTTTAATTTTAATAAAATATTTTATTTTTAAAATTAATAAAATATTTTATTTTTAAAATTAATAAAAAATTATAAAACTATAATAATTATGAAAATATTTTTTAAAATAAAAACTTCATAAATATATATTTTTTATATTTATCAACTACTTCAAAAAGTAATTTCATTGAATATTTCCAATTCAATAAATTAACTTATCGGGTAGTTTTATAATATAACCTAAAACTACTCATAAAGAAGGTTTGAACACGTTATCCTTTTTATAATTGTAACTATACAATTCACGCAATTCATATCAACGGTTATATCTTGCAAACCGCTTATTATTATTTAACTTCTATTTTTTTTTCGTTTTCTTTTTAAAAAAATTATAGAGGCCCGGAGTGTCTCTTTTCTCCTTATTATTATGGGAGCTCTAAACATGAAACAAACTCACTAGTAATTCATTCCATGTTGATTTATCTATTTATTTATTTATTTCAGGATTCACATTTGAGACACATATTGGTACAACCCATCATTCATGAGCTGAGAGATGATGGTGCAAAGACAATTCCTATATGGCCATGGTTCGTTTTCTTAGCTGGAGGAATGGGCTGTTTGGCTTCTAGTACTCTTTCCCATCTTCTGGCCTGCCACTCAAAACCCTTCAACCTGTTTTTTTGGCGTCTAGATTATGCAGGAATCTCTCTTATGATAGTGTGCTCCTTCTATGCTCCAATTTACTATGTCTTTTACTGCAATCCCTACATAAGGACTTTCTATTTGACCTCAATATCTGTGCTTGGAGTCCTAGCCATCATCACCCTTCTTGCCCCTTCACTCTCTTCCCGTCACTTACGACCCTATAGAGCATCTTTATTTCTTTGCATGGGGTTTTCAGGTGTCATTCCTGCTGTTCACACTCTAGCAACCCATTACGACCACCCGCATGTTGTTGTTGCGCTCGGGTATGAGCTTCTAATGGCAATTCTATACACTACCGGAGCTGTGTTCTATGTTACTAGAATACCAGAGCGATGGAAGCCTGGGGCATTTGATATTGCAGGCCACAGTCATCAGATTTTTCATGTTTTTGTTGTTCTTGGGGCGCTTGCACACACTCTAGCCACACTACTTGTAATGGAATTTCGACAGGGATCACCCACCTGTAACACTCAACATTGTCAATAGTTGTCAACATTCTATTCTTGTTGGTTGTTTCCTATTGGATTGTCATTCATGGAAGAAATGGCTAGCTAATTATGAGCCGCCACACCAGTTCATGTGTATATTAATTATTATTTATATACTAGAAGCAGACAAGTTTAATTAATACTACACAGCTATATTTTGCACCCTTACTCTACCGGAAAAAAGAAAATGAAAAACAGCCTCTCTTAACTCCTTTGGATAACTAAATAAAATTCATTTGAAAGAAAAATAAAATTGAAAATTTGAGGAATCAACAAGACGTGATTTGAAGTAAATCATCCCTCCATCTAAAACTACTCACTGATTAACGAAGAATGTTTACTGCCAAACATTGTTACCATATGAAAATAAAAATATGAATAAATTCGTAAGATGTAAGGGCTGCTTCTAAACTTGAAAAAACAAACACTGGCCTGACAAATGAGGCCTTATTGTCCTGCAATTGCAACCTAGTTATCAGCCGTAAGAGTAAGAGTATTTTGACCTCAAAGCTAGAATTCCATTTTGAATAAGCAAAAGAAAAGTAGCAGGAAAACATTAAAACAATTTAAGACATTGCCAATTAGCTACGCAACAAAGCCTTCTCCTTCTGTGGCCATGGAGCCTCCTTCACGAAACACGCTATAAATTTGAACCCCCGTAGAAAAGTATGTACCAAGCTGTGTGAAACCTTTCAGAAATCCTCATAAGTAATCAGTTCTGCCTCAAAGACCTCCTCAGTCCAGTCAATCCTTGGCATCACTTTTAGGTATCTCGACAGGCATCTTGCAAGGAACCAGTTCCTATCTTTTTTTTTAATCATTTTAATAAGAAAAATTTATCATTCCTTAACTCGTGACTTCAATCATATCAGCTTCACTGTCACTGTAATCTCCCCAACACTTGCTTGGCTTTTTCTCATCTACTGCATCCTTGTTGGTTACTTTATCATCTTTACTACAACCAGATGGGAGGCTGAGATCTTCCTGCTTTTCTTCTACTTCAGGATTTTCACTGCTGGCAGATAATTCTTTAAGATTTTGGTCAACATGCTTCTTTTCAGAACTTACATCTGTTGAAAATGCATCTTTATTTTCCTCATCCAGAGTTGGACTTTTGTTTTCAAGATCAGTTTCAACATATACAACTTGTGCTGAATCAGTTGAACTGGTTGGAGATGTTGCAAACCCATTTTGATTCACTTGGATACCATTTAGTGAAGCAGGATATCCACTGGGTGACACAGGCATACCATTGTGAGACACTGGGGGAAAACTATTAGGAGAGGCTGGAATTCCATTTGGAGAAGCCATATATCCATTAGGAGGCACAACATAGCCATTAGGTACCCAATGTTGGCCAGGTACGAACTCTGTGGCATGTGGGTTCATTATTCTAGGAGGGCTATTGGGGTTTCCATCAGGGGAAGGTTCACCTGAGAGGAATACAGTTTTATTCCGTGGAACACGGTTCCCATATCTGTTATAGCCACCAGATATTCGTGGACCATATGGAACCCTAGCAGTAGCAGACTGATGTGGAGATCTTCGGGGACTGACTGGAAGCAAAGGAGAAATATTTACTGGTGGAGGCAAAATACCACCATGATCTTTGAAACCTGGAACAGTAACAGAGCCAAAAACTGGAACTGTCGATGGATTAAACGGTGGTGCAGCTGCAGAAAGTTTCTTGGTTGGTTCCTTTCCTGTTTCTGTTTCTTGCCTTTCTCCTTCTGATGGTTGTGGATTACTGACTGCATTGTCACTGGATGGTTCATGTTTCTCATCTCCCTCCGTAATTGTATCTTTCGACATAGAGGCATCATTGTCAAGTAACTGTTTTTCACCTTCAACTAAAATGGTTAGGGGATTTAAATCGTGGGAAGTTGCTTGACAACTTTCTTGCACTAGTATCTCTGAGGCACCTTTAGAGGCACTGTTGTTTATATTGTCTAAGCAACCAGAATTCTCAACCTCCATGAGTGTAATGTTTCCAACTTCACTTTTCTTCTCTAGTATGGCAACATTGTTAGCTTCCTGGAGTTTAACTTCAAAAGCCTCATCTTTGGCCTTACTATTTACTGTTTCTGTATTATCTTTCACCACAGTGGTTTCCTTTTCTTCTTGTTCTTGATGGACAGGGCTTTGCTGTTTCTCATCAATTGATTTCTGAGAATAATCTTCCACATCATTTGTTGTTGCCATGATGATATTTTGAGTTTCCTTTGTTGTAACTATCATGGCACTCACCTCAGAATTTTGTTGAATAGGAGTTCCTTTTGGCGACTGTTCAGCCACCACCTTCACAATTGTCCCAGGTTTGGCTAGGGCTACTTCTTTGTAAGAATAAAGTTTACCTGCTGGCTGAACACTGATGCCACTGCTAGAAGGAGCTGGTTTAGCAATTTGATCACTTGAAGCTGGGCTGGCTGGAGCTGACTTTGAGTCTGCTAACTTCTCTGCTCCAGCATCAGGGGCATTACCGTTATTCAGCTTTGGCCTGAAGCTTGCACTCTTAACAAACTTGTTTGGAACAGAAGGGGATGGCCCAGCAATAGTCTCGTTTAAATTTGTTCTTGGAGAAGAAAAATTAGAAGGCTTTCCTCGATATCTTGATGATTGGGAAACATTCATGAAGTTAGTATTCAGTTTTGCTAAGGTGGGCCTCCTTGATGAAGATGACTTGCGCCCAGTGAGTGAACGACCTTTGGGAACAGCCTCCTGCCATCCTTCATCTGAGCTGTCATCCTGTGCCAGGTTATTACTTTCATTGAGCATTGTTTGGTCTAAGTGAGTGGACTCAACTTTATCAATCCCGTGGTCTTTAATTTGAGCTTCAGATTTATTTTCTTTATCACTAGTAGTCTCTGTAATTAAATAACCTTGACACATGTCTTCATCCTTCTGATTTTCATCTGAAGCTGTTTCCCAGTTTTGGCCTGGTTTTCCCTTTAACTGTAAAATAGATGATAATTTAGTTTCTTTCAATAAGAGATAGGAAAAGAATGTTACAAGTATTAAGTAATAAAGAAAAATGTGAGTGTATTCACAGGTATATCCGGGGTGGTAAGAAGAAGCTATGTATTACCTTGGCACGGGCCTTTTTCTGTGCTTCCCGCACTTTCTGATCAGCATCCGGTGTTATGTAATCCAAGAGGTCTGACACACTGATAGAAGGCATTTTTTATTGTCAAAAATTTAAATGGAACTTGAAGGAAAAAATAAACAGATTTCATAAAAATAAAAGTCTTGCAGGACTATATTAAACATATAAAGCATTCCTCAGTCGGTGCAGTAAGCTTTTGGAAAGTTGATCCTTGACATTTTTCATGTAATAATAACATAATTTCAGTCAAAAGAATAAAGAAAAATAATATGAAGAAACAACAATGTTAAAGCTATAAAAAGCATGTATTCACAATGTAATATAATCCAGTAATTCAATTTTCAAATAAAAATTTTGTTGTAAGAAATCACAACATAGGAGAAACTGTGATTGAACTGTTTTGTCCTATTACTTGATTTACTAGATTAGAAACACGGAATTCGAAAGTGACATGCTCATTTTATGCATAGCTCAATCTTTAATCATTTGAATTATGAAGTACTCCACATCTCTTTTTTAAATGATAAACAAACAGGTTTGCATATTGTTCAGCCAACTTATTAACCTTTTTCTTTGGCCTGTTATACTAATATGTTTACATGCTTACTCAACAGGAAGTATTTTGTTTTAATTCAACGGAAGAAAACTCAACAGGAGGTCTAAACACCTTCCAATTCAATCGAATGCAGAGAAAAAATGATTGTGTTCAAATGAGCTGAAAAGCCATCAATTGAACCAGATAGACTGACATAAGTGGAACTGGTTCTAATTGTAATAACCACCTTAAATGACCTTTGCTGGAGATTGAGGCATCCGGCTTAGGTGTACCATTCCGTGCAGCCTCCTGTTGCTCCAGAGCCTTTGATTCAAAGTATTCTAGCCATGCAGCTGCATCCTGTAATACATTCATATATGTGCATAAGGAACAAGCATTACTATTTATGTATTTTAATCTATCATAGAAAAACCAAAGGTAAGACTACCTGTGTCCTTAGATCATCAGAACCAAGTTTAGCCTGCAGGATTTGGAGGGTGGTCTGTTCATGCTGAACACTTAGAGAGTATGCTTCCATCAAAGAAAGAGCAATAGCTATTGCATGATAGCTTGCAGCAGTCTGAAAAAGTAAATAATTATAAAACAAGTTAAAAATGCCAACTACCCTGATCTGATGCATATTTGTGAAGAAACTGAACATGAGATATTAGTGTATTATAAGGAGCTACAGTTATTCAACTGCAGTCACATCTAGCTTCTAGTAGAAGCTAGTTAGTTGTAAGTAGTTAGTTAGCAAATTCTGTTCGACTCTCTAACAGAATTGTCTATATATACTATTTTTAAACCTGAAGTTCATTGAGTTAGTAAATGATATTTTACTTCTTCAATCTCTCTCTCTCTCTCTCACAATTCTCTTAGACTAAAAACTCTATGATGGTATCCAGAGCTTAGTCGATCATCAATGGCGACAAACTCTATCTCTTCTTCTTCCACTTTCACTTTTCCGTATTCGATCTCGTAGAAGCTTGATGATTCAAATTTCCTTCTTTGACAACAGCAAATTGAACTTGTCATCAAGTTGCACAAACTTCGAAGGTTCGTCGGGAATCCGCAAATTCCCTTACGATTCCTTACTGAAGCGGATTGTGATGCAGGAATTGAGAATCCTGCATACGAGGCATGGGAACAGCAAGACCAGGTTCTTCTTGCCTGGTTGCAATCAACTCTATCCACATAGATCTTATCTCGGATCATTGGATGCATTCATTCCTACGAAGTTTGGGAACAGATCCATGATTATTTCCACAAACAGACGCAAGCCAGATGATTCTTGAAGATAAGTCGATGCGCGAGTTTCTGCTTAGGATCAAAGCTATTTCTGATGCACTTGCTTCTGTTGGAAGTCCAATTTCTCTTCAAGAACACATTGATGCTATTCTTGAAGGACTTCCACAAGACTATCATTCAGTAATCTCAGTTATAGAGAATAAATTTCAACCGCTACCTATTGAAGAAGTTGAAGCATTATTGCTAGCTCACAAAGCTTGATTGCTGAAGTTTCGAAAACACACTTCTGAATCGCTTTCAATTAACCTTACTCAGGCGAACCCTAACTCCTCTTCATCGTTTGGTTCTGACTCTTATGCAGCGTTGGACAAGTCCTCACAATAGTAAGATTCGTCTGGCCATGGAAATTTTAATCGCGGCGGCTGTCATGGTGGTGGTGGTGGTGGTCCTGGCCGTGGGGGAGGACGCTTTGCAAATTTTCAATGTCAAGTATGTTACAAGTATGGTCCTACTGCATATGTCTGTCACTATAGGTTTGATCAGGGCTATCAATCTAATCCTTCATTCACTCTCCGTGATCCTTCAAATCAAGGAAATATTTCTAATTATTCTAGTCAAGGAAATGGTTCTGGTCAAAATAACTATGGACAGAACAATGGGTTCAAATCATCAAATTCGTGGAGTCAAGGTACCAATTAGAACAGATCAATACAAATCAATCAGAATCAACAGCCTCCAAGTGCAGTGATGGCAAACTCTAATTCTAACTTTCAGACTAGTATTCCTACAACTTGAATACCAGATTCAGGTGCCTCATTTCATGTAACAGGGAATCACAGAACATACAGCAACTCAGTCCCTTTGAAGGTCCAGACCATATTTATATTGGTAATGGACAAGGTTTGCCTATTCATTCCACTGGTTCTTCCACTTTCATTTCTCCTATTAATTCTTAAGTGTCTCTATCCTTGAATCAGCTGCTTCATGTGCCTACTACAACAAAAAATCTTATCAGTGTCAGTAAATTTGCTCTAGATAATGGTGTATATTTTGAATTTCATCCTAATCATTGTCTTGTGAAATCATAGGGAGCCAATGAGATCTTGCTTAAAGCCTCACCTGGACCCTGATGGTTTATATGTCTTCCCAAATCTTCATCTCCAAGGCTCAATTCCTGCCAGTTCAGCTTCTTGCTTTGTTTCAAATTCTGTAACCAATGTCTGTTCTGATGTAAATAATCTCAATTCTGATGTAAAAACCACTTCTGTTGCAAGTGAATGTACTAGCACATGCTCTCAAACTCTTTGGCACCTTAGGTTGGGCCACCCTAGTTCTAATGTTTTGAGACTTGTTCTTAATCATTGTAAGATACCAATCTCTAATAAAAATGTCTTTGAATTTTGTACTGCTTGCTGTGTTGGTAAATCTCACAGATTACCTGCCTCATTATCTGAAACAGTCTATAATCAACCTTTGGAATTAATACATAGTGATCTATGGAGTCCTGCATACATTCCTTCAAAAAATGGTTTTTACTATTACATGGATCTATTTGCTTAAAATAAATCAGAAACCTTCACTGTTTTCCAACAGTTCAAGCTAATGGCTGAACTTCAGTTTGATTCCAAAATTAAAAGAGTTCAAACAGACTGGGGAGGGCAGTTCAGACCTCTAACCAATTTTTTAGCAAACCAAGGTATTACTCAGAGATTGATCTGTCCTCACACTCATCACCAAAATGTTCTAGGATTTTGCTTGCACTACAGCAGTATACTTGATAAATAGATTGCCTGCTGCCTCTCTGAATTTTAATGTTCCCTATACTGTCCCTTTCAACAAAAATCTAGATTATAACTTCCTTAAAGCCTTTGGTTGCTCCTGTTTTTCTTTCCTTAGACCTTACAATCATGACAAGCTTGAATTTAGGTCTCATGGGTATGTTTTTCTGGGGTATTCCACATCTCAATAAGGGTTACAAATGTCTTTCTCCTATTGGAAAACTTTTCATCTCTAAGGATGTTGTTTTCAATGAAGTCAAATTTCCTTATTCAGATCTGTTTTTGTCTTCCTCCAAGTCTGATTTACCCCCTATTAACCCCATCTCTTTCATTCCCTCCATACCTATTGTTCCTCAATCAATTTCTTCTCTTTCCCTCTATAGCAATTCTGTTGCTACTCCTACTTCTGTTGATCCTACAGCTGATTCAAATTCCAATTATAGTCCTTCTGTCAATGCGGATTCTAGTCCTGCTATTGCATCTGAGATTCCTAGTCCTATCTTTGAAGCTGGATCCACTTCTGTGCAAGACAATTCTGCTCAGTCATCAGATTTGTCTCCCTCTGAAGTACTCACAGTGCAGCAATGGAGCATGTTCCTACAGTTAATTCCCATCCTATGCAGACCAGATCAAGGTCTGGAATTCATTTACCAAGACTTAATCCAACCTTGTTACTTGCTCACTGTGAACACAAGTCAGTAGAACAAGCTTTGGCTGATTCAAAATGGTTTAATGCAATGCAACAAGAATATGAGGCACTGATGAATAACAAGACCTGGGATTTGGTTTCTCTTCCACCCAATAGAAAAGCAGTGGGTTTCAAATGGGTGTTCAGAGTCAAAGAAAGTGCAGATGGGACTGTCAATAAATACAAAGCTAGACTAGTAGCAAAAGGATTTCATCAAGTGGCTGGTTCTAATTTCAATGAAACTTTTTCCCCTGTTATCATACCTGTTACGGTAAGGTTGATTCTCACCTTGGCTCTAACCAATAAGTGGGAACTCTTTCAACTTGATGTTAACAATGCCTTCTTAAATGGTTTTCTAGAGGAAACCATCTATATGCAGCAACCCCCTGGATTTGAAAACCCCAATACTTCTCTTGTTTGTAAATTGAATAAGGCTCTATATGGGCTTAAGCAAGCACCAAGACAGTGGTTTGATAGACTAAAATCTACACTCTTGCATCTTGGTTTTTTTGCAAGCAAGTGATCCATCTCTCTTTGTTTTCAAAGATACCTCTCATATCATCTATCTTTTGGTGTATGTTGATGATATTATAATCACTGACAGTTCTGTCAACTTAGTCCAGCAATTTCCTGTCAAACTTCATTCTAATTTTTCCCTTAAACAACTTGGGAAACTGGATTATTTTTGGGGAATTGAAGTCAAGACCCTAACTGATGGTTCTATTCTTCTAACTCAAGGCAAATATATAAGAGATCTCCTACAGAAAACTAGAATGGCTGAGGCCCAACTTATTGCTTGCCCAATGGTTTCTGGACGCAAGCTCACTAAAACAGGAGCAGGCCTCTCCCCAATGGCTCTTTGAAGCAGAAGAGGGCATGTAATAGACATGTTAGGTGGCTCCATCCTTCAGTCTAAATCTAGTCATCATCATTGTTATTGTGGCGGTTGTATTGCTAGTCTGCTATTGCTACTATTAGTACTACTACTTACTGATTTAGCCTATAAAGGCCCCACAAAAGAATGGCCAAATATCAGAATCCTGGTTGGTTTTGTAAAACCACCACCGCCACTAGGTTTTTTGGGTCTTATAGTTTTGACTTTTGACAAGTTCATACTGCTCGAAAGACATTTAAACCTTGTAATAGTGCATGGGTTAACTGAACCACAATTCAAGCCAGGTGTTGTTCAACCAGCCCAAGAGTTCAGGTCAAGCGGAAAGTTAAAACAGTGATTTGTTCCCAAGAAATAATAATTAAGTAAAATATAAATTTAAACTATAAGAGAAGACAAACAATTCGAGGCAGAGGAAGACCCAAAAAGACTATAAGAGAGGTTATCAAAAAGGATCTCGAAATTAATGGTTTGGATAGAAGTATGGTACTTGATAGAACATTATGGCGGAAGTTGATTCATGTAGCCGACCCCACCTAGTGGGATAAGGCGTTGTTGTTGTTGTTGTTGTATAAATTTAAACTGTCACGATTCATGACAAGAAGTGGATAGGTAAGTATTAGCTTAGAATCCCAATTCAGTCACCAAATGATTTTAAATTTTCTTTTATCCTTTATGGTTTAGTCAAAAGTTATAGTTAACATAGCAAGTCAAAAAATAGTTGTATATAACTGAGAATGCTGCTCAGTTTCAGAAGTCTCAAATTTGAAGTGCATAGCATTGTACCAGACCAGCTTAAGAACATGAAGTCTTGTGCAATAGTAACATGTAAGGTTCATGCCAGGTATGAGAGGGAACCTGTATATGATCAGCTCCAAGTAATCTTTTGTTACATTTTAAAGCCTCATGAAGGTATCTGAGAGCAACATGGACATTCCCCAATCCTTCTTCCATCATTGCAACATTAATATAGGTGGCAGCAGTGTTTGGATGTGAAGGTCCACAGGTTAAGTGCAGAAGATACAAAGCACGATTAACATACCTAGATACAAATAAGGTAAAAAGATTAATGTAATTATTCACAGGATTTTTCTAATGCGTTACAATAACTAGAAAAATGAAAAATATTACAAAACTTGAACAGTACAGTAAGTGTTAGCCAACAAATTCATAATGGATGACACCCAAATACATGTGCCTGTACCTTAATACATCCCTGTAATGATCTAAGATGAACACCATTAAAAATTGCCAGTTACACTGGGTATTTTCTTAATATTATTTCATGAGACAATAAAACATATGGGATTGGCCCAGTTCTGATGACTTCACTTTTCCAGAATGTTTGCCAAGATGCTCAACTTTTTCCAATTTTTTTTTTTTTTTGCTCGGCAAAAGTATATATTTGTATTAATTGAGTACCAGAGGTACAAAGTTTACAATTAAGGGTGCTCAACTTTTTCCAATGATAAAAGTTTTGATGCTTTTTACTAATGTTAATTTACATTTGTGCTGTAATTTTGAGGAAAGCATTTTCATGGTAAAGCTTTCAGGCATTGCTGAAATACATAGAATTCTTCAATCAATTATGATCTCTGTAAAACCACTAAAATAATCCATAACATCAAAGCCTCATCTTCATATTAATTGTAACCAAACTTCTATTAACAGAGTTAGAAAGGGTCCACTGGGACAGTGGATTCTCACACGAAGAACCATGAAACCCATTGTCATTATAAAAAACAATTTATCTTAAGAATATGGTATATGGAAGCATACTTTAAAGCCAACTCTGTATGTTGGAGTCGATAATAGAAAACAGCAAGATCCCCATAACTTTTCATCGTATCAGGATGGTCCAGTCCAAGCTCTCTTTCATTAATGTCTAGTGCCTTTTGCTGATAGATAGTTGCCTAGCAAAACCACAGCTAAAGTTATTACAATGGTACTGGATGGAATTAACTGGGTACCTTATTCAAAAATGTTACTTAAAAGGTAGGTCTCTATATCGAGTCTCTATTATTGATTGAAAGTGGTTGCAATTACTCAAAATGTACATTAGAAAATTGATGCCATTCCCAATGGATTCTCCACTAATGATATGTTCAATCTAAACTAAGCAAAATAACTAGAAGAAAAAAATTCAAGATATAGCAGACATATTTTACAAAACTTCTTAAACACTTTTATTTTATCGTGATTAAGAGAAGGAAAACAATAAATTGAAAGTCTTGTAGTAACTATACTTTAAACTAAAGCCAAAAAGATTTTTCAATTCAAGGGTTTGGAATACGGATAAAATTAAATAATGATATCCTGTACATGATACTGTGAAGTTACACACAATTCAGTGATCTTGTGTCATCTGAATGCGTAAGATAACATAGCAAAATTTAGTTCAAGTTGTTTCGATTTTTTAATAACAAGGTATAAAGTTATATTTTAGATATAAAGGTATATTTTTTAATAACAAGGAGAAGGCAAAAGATTTATGAGGAAAAATTATCCTTCAACTCAAAATAAATAAGTTAAATGGATAAATGTTATATTTTAGAAAATTTAACCAATTTATCAAGTAGACAATTTGGTAAATTAGAATTAATGGCTCATTTAATGAAGTTTTAGTTTTGTTACACCTGGTACATAATACAGTTTTAGTCTAATATAACGCATACAAAGCGCTTATAATTTTCACAGCATATATCACTAGTATTGAATAAACAGAGAGCACTTAAAGATATATTAAAACACACAAAGTTTTAGTTTTGTTACACCTGGTACATAATACAGTTTTAGTCTACTATAATGCATACAAAGCACTTATAATTTTCACACATATGTCACTAGTATTGATGAATAAAAAGAGAGCACTTAAAGATATATTAAAACACACACCTGGTTGAAATCTCCAGTATGGTACAACACTACAGCCAAGAGACTATATGCTCCTGCTGTCATTCTATGGTAAGGCCCACAAACTGACACTAATTTTGAGAGTGCCTTCAAGATTCAATGCAAAATGTTGGTAAATTTGGTTGTTGGCTTCAGGAACAAACCGAACACCGAGATGGAAGAAATTATCCATACCTTTGTGCCATAGTTGACAGCATCCTCCAATTTACCTTTATCCAAGGAAGTCTTAGATGATTCCAAAAGTGTGCGGCCATCAGCAGATGAACAAGCTACATGCTGTGAAAATCATTGAAATTGTAATTTAGTCATTAGGGCTTGAGAAAAATAGTATTAATTTCCGGCATAAGAGTCAAGTTATTATGTATTTTACCTTATATATGGGGACCATGCTTACAATATCTGTCTTTCTAAAAGGAGATGCTGTATCCATTTCATAGTCCCTAGGAACCAGCTCAAGCCCCACCTGTTAAAGGATTCTCTTAATTGAATTAACAGTGGCATAAAGTGATCAATATCAATGTATTACAGAGTGGGCCTTTCATTTACCTTATGACAGAGTCCACGAAGAATGGCAAACTTTCTTAAATCTTGACCATTTTCATCCTTCCACTGACACCCAAACCTCTTCAGAAGGAAGTTTTCTACCCATCTCCATTTCAGTTCGTCACAACTAGTAATATCTTCATCATTAGTTTCAGGTGATGGCATTCCCAATAATATATTTAAGCATGATGCTATAGTTGAAGCCAACTCAGAAACATTATCAACTGCTGCAACAACTGCTTGCAAGATATGCTTGTAGGCTCGAACAACCATCTCATGTATACATAGAGATTGCACATGAGGAAGTTTATCTGCAAGCTCAACCTGGCAGATAGAATTTGAATGAAAAATAGTATAGGACTATTTGTGAAGTTGCCTTTGGTTATAAGGCACATTTATGGTAATATTAGAACATGTTGATATGAGATTATGAGTTGCTAATAGTTAGGGATTTGATAGTACTAGCATTTGTGATTTGATTCTTTTTTTATCAGCATATGGTAAATATAAATACAGCTGTGTCTTCTGTTCTAGACACAGAATTAAACCATATTACACCTATGTACTTCTAAAAACATTCATCCTAGACTTCAAAACACATTACATATGTGTGAGAGAATACATGATGTGTTTGTTATATTATGAACCTAAGGGTGCAGAAAAAGATAAATAATTAAAAATAAAAAGTATTATTCACCAGTATCCTAAGGAACTGGTTAAGGAATAAATAGGTTTTCCATTGGAAATTAAGTTGGGGGGTGCATTTGTAGCATAAAACATTACACTTTCCTATAGAAACTTTCAACTTTTGATTCCTTGACCAATGCCCTAAGGGCACTGGTTAGCATTCTCCTAAAATCGTACCACTCGTCCTAAGGAAGACATTTGCAAGCCCCTGGTATGCATGAAATCAGTCAACGTCCTTCCATCAACAGGTGAGAGTTCAAGGGACCCAAAATCTGCCACCTATGAATTTCAAGTAACAATAACTGAACACATTACAAAATAACTTGGTTTTAATATAAACAAATTCAACATTAAGAAACTAACCAGCTTTGGAAGTGCAGTTTCAACATAATATTTATGTGCCATTTCCATCAATTCATCAGGTGACTGCAAAGATGGAGAAGGTATTGAATCAAAGTATATCGATAAGATTAAGTAAATAGGTTAATGAGCACATGGCTTAGTAGAAATCATAAATTGATATATTCTTATTGAGAACCACATTACAATTACAGGCATCGGAAAAATGAAGCATCATTTGTGTAAAAAAGAAGAGATGAACCTTCAGATGAAGATCAGTTTTAGATTCTTTAAGGCGTGTATATGCAGCATCAGATAGCAGTTTTTTCCATATAGTTGCCTTTTCTTCATCTTGTCTCTCTAATTCCTGTTTAGTGGCTTCTGGCTTGTTTATGTCATTGCCATTACATGGGGAAATATCCTTTCCTACTTCAGCTTTGGAGTTTCTGATATCAATCTTTTTCTTTAATTCCTTTAGTAATCCACCTTGCTTCCCAAGACCTTTAACAGCTGGTTCAACTTTACCCTCTTCTGCCTTTTTCGGCTCAGTTTTCCCAGTAGCTTGATTTTGTAAATGTTGTACCCAACATGCCCCAAGCTCCCATCTGATAGACTTACTGTGTCTAGTGGTTTCTTCCTTCAATTTCAGTAAACTTTCCTCTAGGACTTTCCTTACCAATGACCGAGTAGAATGTGAACATTCAATATCTGTGCTTTGGATTCGTTGAATTGCATTAGATGATTGGGGTGTAGATGGCCTATGCAACAGCATCCTTAAGCTGGGACAATTAGAAAAGAAAATTGTATCAGGAGCTTATAAAACCAAATTTACACCATAAGACAAAATGTAAAAGCACCCTCAAGCTAAAGCACCCCAAATTAGCCCAAACAATTACTAAAACATACTGGCACTACTGCATTATAAGTTGCAAAGGCAACAAGTTTTCCCCCCTATTGGTGTATGGATTTTATAACATTTATGGTGCAAAAGTTTATTATAAAATAATGCAAGAATTAAGTTTGAAGTAACAACTCATGATGATCCTCAATTACTAAAATAGGTTAAGCTAGTGCAATAAATGACCTGTTAACATTCAATGCGTTTGCACCTCCTTCAGGCTGCTCCTCAATATCAATTTCCAAGGAATTAGGACTCCCCTCCAAATCTCTGTCACCTGAGACCTTTACCACAGCTGTGTAGCCACAATGTCTTATAAGCACTGCACCTAAAGTAGGAGTATCCTACAACCAAAGGCGAGCACAATTCATCAAAAACAAAAACCACTAAGTGCTACAATAGGTTCATGAACTTATTTAACTCACATGAACAGTTGCACTCTCATCAGCAGTTATGCCTTTCAGCAAGTTTCTCTGAGCTAGTTCTTCATCAGACAATCCAAGAACTCGATTTCCATCATTTTTGCAGTCCAACTTCAAACTTGCATCAGATACATCTCTTGTCACTTTAATAGTTAAATCTCCAATTCTTTCTTCATATGAAGTTGGCAAAGCTGAATTACTGAAAGAGTTTTGCTTAATATCTACTAAATGCTTTATTGCAGAAACTGCTTTGAAGACTGATACATCAACAAATAAACTATGAAGTAGAAAAGCTTTCCTATCTCGAATTTGTCTCTCCTCTGCAGTTTGACAAGGCATTGCAGCTAGAATTGCAAAATCTCTGGCCCACTGTCTATTTTCATGCTTACCATCTCTGCCTTGTCCACCCCCATTTCCTCCCCATGTTTCATCTTCCATGGGAAGTGGCGGAAAGACTGATGGATTGTCAGAAACAACTGGAGGGACAACCCATGTGTTTGCACGAAAACCGTAAGGAAGATTGCCAAACTGAAATGACACCACTATAATGGTAAAAACATCCTGCACAATTAGCAAAGTAATGCGAAAAATCATAATGAGAAGTACTTACTTTATTGTGTTCTGTGAATGTCTTCATTAGTGCCTTGTAGGCCTGCAAGAAGGATTATTATTTATTATTTTCGATAAAAGAAAAGATTCTTATTTGGCCCAATTCTACAATGCAATATCAACATGATGTTATCAAGTAATGGCAATTATATACAACATAATATATTTGCTGAAATTATTTACAGAAGCAACGGTATGAGTTTAAACTTACTGCATCAAACACCCTGCTTATCTGCTGAAGGAGACCCACCAAAGTATGAGTCACGAGCGGACGTTTTCCAGCGGGGTAGAATCCTATTCTAGAAGCAACAATTGTAGTAGGTTTTCCACTACAAACCCTAATCTGCATATGCGGAACAATCCAACATCAAAGAAAGATTATTCTGCCAAAGCTTGTTCAAGAGAAATGATCAAAAACAGTATGTGGCATCAACCTTGTTTTTTCACACTAGCACATCTATTTATATATCTCTCTCTTCCCTCCCAAGGTATATCACCATTCACCACCACTGGGTGTAGAAATTCTTTTTGGTTTCAAAAAATTAGAATATAGGAGACATAAATCAGTAAAACAATAAATCTCACATCAATTTGAAAGAAATCATCTTCTGTTTTATCCTCAAGGAAAGGACGATTCGATCTCCGTATGTCTGCATCAAAACCAAAAGAACATTAATGAAAACAAGGTTTCCAGTTCAACAATTCAACTTAAAACCAAGCATATTCATAATGCTTTAATAATCTGAATAATATCCAACCTAAGTAAAATCCACAGGCACAAATCGTTATTCATGAAAGAGGAAGCAGAATTAAACACAAAATTTACGCTTTAGTAAAGTGGTTGAAGCTTGCAGCTTGGAACAACACCATGTTGAACAAAAGATCATTCATCTCTAAAACAAAATAAAAGAAAAATATTTATAACGGCACGCATAGAGTTAGAAGTAGGAATTTTACCCAATTGTTTTCACAGAAGTAGATGATTTCACCAAAGCAAAGGAAAATAACCACAAAAAAATAGATTTGATTTAAATGCACATATAATTTACTCTATCACTCAAAACAACTAGTTCAAAAGTCACTTTAGGAGTGCTAGTAACACACTCCTCCATACAAACTCTCTCTTATTAATTAAAATATATTGAAAATTACAAAATCAGAAGAGAGAGTCATTAAATAAGATGTGGGACCCACTAAATTTTGTGATCTCCAACAAATTTCAACTAATGAAAGAGGGTGTGTCCACAAGAGTGTGTTAGAGAGTCTGGCCTAGCATTTCTCAAAGTGATTTGGACAGAAGAAAGAAAAACAAGAAAAAGACAAGAAATTACACTAACAATGCATCAAAACTAAACTCAACTTAAACTTCCTACAGCACTTGAAACTGTAGAACTTGATAGGTACCGTTTTACCGTTTCAGCATTGCAAAATGCATACATTTTCCCCAAGCTAATTGCATTGGGTTGGAATAAGATGAAAAAGCAACAAACTAAAGAAAAACACGGTAGAATAGATATTTAAAAATAAATAAATAAATAACTCACATTGAAACGGCGGCGTAAGGTGCGAAAAGGAAAAGAAATCGTAGAACTGTCCGAGCCTGGGAGGTGGACACATAGAGATGTCAGCGTCAGCTTTGTCGCTTTTGGCATTGGCCGGATCCGAATTCGGATCCACGGGTTTGGATTTCGGGTTAGTTTCGGATCCATTTTCTGAACCGGGTTCGGTAGGGTCTTTGGACTTGCCGGCGGGGGGTTTTGCGGAGGCGAAGGAGGTGTTGCAGGCCACGATGTCAAGGAGTCGCCGAATGTGTGCGACAGCGAGCTCTTCCGTGTAGTCCTCTGATAAAAGAAACACCAAAATCAGTGAGTGAGTGAGTGAGCAGTGATCGTCTACAGAAGGTTCAGGTTTAGCGGTGTTCGTTACCTTGGACGATGGTCAGATGGCAGGGTTTCAAGGATACGATTTCCACCGTGTCTTTCAGCCTCGTGCCTCGCACCTGTTCAAGTCATTCTGTTAGCCGTTTTTCCGTTATTTTTTTTTTTTTGTTTAAATGCTCATTTTGGTCCATCATATTTTAATAAGTGACAATTTAGTTCCTAAACAACCAGCAATTCTGACTCAGCCTCTAGATACGTATAATTATGTTTTGCCCCCAAAAACTTTGGGATTTATCTTGTTATTAAGTTATAATTTTACATATTTTTGAAGGATTAAATTGACACTTAAATTGACACCTTCTTATATTATAAAAATAAGAGTGATTATTTATCCTTTTTATTTTATCCGCCGCAAGTATTTTTACTTTAAGATAATCCTGTTTTTATTATTTTCTATATTGATAGCTCTGTAAATCATTGAGATATTGTTCAGTTTTCAAAAAATAAAAATATTTATGTATTATTAGTAGCTTAAAAAATATTTAAATATTAGTATTGTTAAAGTTATTTAACGTTAAACGATTCATTTACAATTTTTCAATAATTGCATCGCATTTTTTTTTTCGTTTTTAATTATAGGTCGTTAATTTGTTTAGGTGGCGGGTAGCTCGCTATTCGCGCGCCGTCCAACTGATGTATGTACAAAATGTACTGTATACCATAATTTCTTTTAGACGGTATACCAAATAATGGTTATTTTTGTTTTTGTTGCAAAAACATTAGTTGTTACACAAAATAATTAGTTATTAACATGCTTGTTTCATTGATCTAGTAATTTCTTTAGTAAAACAAATAGCAACATGTCAAGGATATAATTTTGATTGAATAGAATGGGTAAATTATTATAAATTTCTCATATTATTTTTTATTCTTATGAATAAAAAAATACAAATAGCAAAATTCATTCCATTTTTTTCTAAATACCTTTTTAAAGATATCTTAACACCTTGTTAGATAAAATATTTTCTTAATAATACCTTGTAAAGATATTGTTCTAGATTGAAAGTCGTGATACAAATGACTTTTTATAAGTAAAAATCATCGTCGTCGTTGCTTATAAAAAAGCAAAAAAAAAAAAAAAAAGAGTAAAAATCGTCATTAAGATTTATGAGACATGAAGCACGAGGAATTTATGCAAACCATTAACAAAACTATGCCCCGCACCACTGCCTTGACTGGCCAATAGCTAGTTGGAGTATGGTAAGGCACCAATTAATGCAACTGCACGTCGTCGTCGTCCATTCAATATCTTACCTTTTTCAATAAAATATTTAAGCTAAAATACCTAAATTTTCTTTGATAGTAATAAATGAATTTAATTTTGATATACATAAGTGCAAACAAATTTAGATTATCAATCAATTAAAAAAATTAGGAAAATTAGATATCATTTAAATTACAAAATTAAAAAATTTGTCCACGTATATCTATTTGTAATTGAAAGATAACGTAAAAGTCTTGCATTATTACTACATGGTTATTCTTTTATGCGCACACACCATTTATATTTGTTCGTAAGCCATGACAAGATTTACTGTAAGAATGAACACTAAGGCCTAAAAAGTAAACATGGTTGTATAATCATTCAGAATAAAAAAAATTACTTTTATTCTGAACATCATTCATTAAAGTGGATAATTTTTTGCTAAATAAAAGTTTAAAAATTCAGAAATTAAAATAAGTAATATTTACAATTTCGAAAATTAATTTAAGAACATAATTAAAAGAAAAATAATAAAGTAGAGGAGAAGCGTACCTCGTGAGATAAAGAGAAGTTGGTAAAGTGACAAGTCTCAATGTGTACCGCTAAAAGCTTTCTCACGTCTAGGATCCTGTCCGTGGAGATGCCCTGCAAAGAGTTGTTGAAAAAAATAATAACAATACAGATTTTTAAATAACTTAATATGTATATCATATATTATATGAATATATTTAAGTTTATGTAAAATTTCCATTTTAAAATAAGATATATATATTAATATACACTTAATTTAAAGAATTTAAATTTAGAATAAAATAAAAATGACATGTGAATTTAAATTAATCAATTTGAAAATATGAGCAGTTCAAATTTTGAGAGAGAAAATTAATAACCAAATAAATGTGATTAATTTTGCATTTAAAAAAACCCAAAAAAGCTGTCTTTTAACCATGACGTCATATTAGGAAAAAAATACAATTACAAGAGCTTGTTTCTAATAAAAAATATTTTATTATGTAAGAGTGAACTACGGGATATGGTTAGAATTAGAACTTCCCAAAACTATTGCAAAGTTTTAAAGTAAAATCTGCACGCACTAAAAGCCTAGCTAAGTGATGACATTGTGAATGTGTCAATGTCAAAATTTAGTATTTATAAAGCATTATTTATGAACTCAAATCACAAATACGTCTCGGAAAATAACTAAACAACGAAGTTGATAAAATAATGTAGGCAAGACGTATTCCTCAAACTTATTAGTTTTATTTGGTCGGCACCCGAATAGGGTACGTAAAACTTTTGAAAACAAAACTCGGTACATATTTTACATGGTTTTGACATTTTTTTCACCTAATAATATATATAATGTTATATATATGTAGTTTAAACGGTAGTATTAAAAGGAATAATTACCATCCACCAAAAAATAATAAAGGAATAATTACTATCCGAGCAAAACGACAAAAAAATGAAATAAAAAAATTGGAATTACTCCGTATCCCATACCTTGAGGGTAACTTGTGATTCGTCTGGTGTTTCTACTGTAATCTCGATGACGGTAGGCAAAACTGCAAAGGGTAATGTAATTATTTATATTAGGAGCAATTTCCAAAGGATAAGGTGGAGATTTTCCAGAACCAATGAGATTAAAGATAAGCAATGGCATTTGGATATATACCACAAAGATGGCGTACGTTAGAGTTTGAATTTGAATTTTCTAAACACGTAAATGGCAATGCAACCAACAAAAATGAATGGAGAAAAAATCACGTGCTCGTTGCTAAAACTACTGATGAGCAAAGCACGAAACTCATTTTGTTTCCGTTTTCAATTGAAACCATGGAAAAGGAATATTTATAGTTATAAGCTAGTTGTGTATTTTAAAGTAACAAAACAATTAGAACGGATAAGAAGCTAGCAGAGGAGGTAGGTAGATTATGAAGTTAACCTTTCTCTTCTTTTTTCTTCTTCTCTCCCTTGGCCTTGTGCGGCTTGGTTTTCCCAGTTTTGGGAGCCATTGCACTCCAACGAAATATCAGTTGAATTGGTAATGTTCCCGAAATTTATAACTTTGCTTGGACGGAAATTACTAAGAGATAATAGTTGAATTCATCGAATTAATAAATAAACAAAAAAACTTCCTCTGCATGTGAACTGGGGAACTCTGGAATTTTCTTTATTTTTAAACAAAGAAAACAGCAACCATTTCAGCTGGCAAAATGAGAGGGGAAAAAAAAAAAAAAATATATATATATATATATATATATATATATATATATATATATATATATTATGTATTAACAAGAGGAGTTAGAGGCCCAAAAAGGAAATTAAACTATCATTGAAGCAAATATAATTAAGAATTACTTTTTTTTTGGAGAATTTTAGTGGGAAATAAAAGAAAGATTGGATAGTGAGGAAGTGAAGGAATTGAAGCTAAGAGCTTTTTTGGAGGGTAAAAGGAAGGGAATCGAATAGAAAAGAGAGAGATGGTTGAGGAATTAAGAAGCAAGTGAATTGGGGGGACACAGAGAGAAAAGGTAAGAGGGGGAGAGAATAGAGATTGCGATTTGGGAGAGATAGATAAACAAAAAGAGTGTTAGGAATTAGGATAGGATAAGGTAAGCCAAGCCTGGGCTGGCCTTGCATTGTACACACGCACGTAATAAGAGAATGTAAGGCTAGCGATTTCGGGCCTCATATTTTTGTTCTTTGACACCTCATCGTCTTCGTCTCTCTTTCTCTCACATTCTCGCTCTAGCAAGCTTCTTCTGCCTCTGTGAACCAACCAACCTTATTATTATTATTATTGACACGCATAAGAAGCTTATTAGAGGCTTTCTTGTCGTCTTCGACTCTTTGGATTGGGCTGCCACCGTTGAGTGTCAACCTATGAGACCCCGACAAATCTTGAGGGAAAAAAGTCTTTATTTTTGGGCGTTTTCATAGTTTGTCAATAGTTATTTCAATTGAATTCTCGGCACAAACTAAATTGCCATTACTACATATGTGGAAAATGGAACTTTAGTTTTGAGTGTTGCAATTCTCTCTTAACTTATATACAAGTAAAAATAATTAATTTTATATTAATTAAGAAAATAAATTAATATTATTTAATTTTATTAATTTCAAATAAAAAATAAGATTATTTCTAACATATCTTTTATTGTAATTTGGTATCATGAATAAAAAAGAATGATTAAAAATAAAATTAAAATTAAATAAAAGATATTTTAAAAATGATAGCATTAAATAGGATAAAATTAATTAAATTTATTTATATTTAAGTCCAACATCATGGTAACTTTTTTTTTTCTTATATATGAGTATCAAGTGATACAAAAGTTAATTAGATGTTTTATCTAGCTTGTTCTAAACCTAGCTAGTTTAAGAACTAAACATTTTTTTTTAGATATTTTCATGTTTAAATAACCATTTGTTCTTCATACAAAGGGTGCTTTCATTTTAAGTTTTTAAAGTTTTTATAGTTTTAATCCTTTAAATATTTAAAAAAGTTATTTTAATTTATGCTATCAAGTAATAATATTAATTAATGATGTAACAATAATGTTGATAGCCCATTAACTTACCACATGAGAGTTTGAAATCACAATAATATATAATTTTGTTTGGTAAATTATGATTTTAAATTTCTCATCATTTGGTTGGACATCATCTTATTATTTAATGTTATTATGTAACAACAGGGCACCTTAGGAGGAGGACACTATTAAGTAAAAAAAATCTGATTTGAAACTAAATATTATATTTGATAAAATATAAATTTATTTTATCTCTTAACTTTATTTTTTAAATTATAAAATCAATAATAATCTTTTTTAAGTAATCTTATCTCAATATTATATTTTGTCAAAATTTAGTTATTATATAATCAATTTTTATCTCCTAATAACTTTTCTAAATTATAAAATTGATAGTAATTTAATTTTTTTTAAATGATTTAAATACTATATTTCATTAAATTTTAGTTATTATGTAATCAGATTTTTTTTTGGCTTTGTTAACATATGTCTAGCTGTTAAACTCTTTTTGTTGCAATTGAAGGAGTTTTTGTTTTTCAAATCTCATAAACAAGTGTCTTTACATAGATTGAAGATTGTTATAACTTTCAAATTATGAAAAAACACAATAATAGTCGTTGTAGTCAAAGTTGTGACATTGACAAGATTGACAAAGACTGTACTACACCACAAAAAAGAAATGTATTAGACATGGCAAGAAAATTTGTGTATGTGAGTATCCGTCCAAATTCGTTCCGACTTTGATAAGTAATACCTGAGTTGACCGGGTATAGGAACGGGTTTGGGTTTTTCCCGATAACCAAAAGTCGGGTACAGGTATGGGATTACTAGATCTGTCCTGACCCCAAACCCGAACTCGCCCCGCCACTTAAAATCTTTAGAATTTTTGCACAATTTAATCAAAAGACATAAAATTTTTATTACTAGTTAATTTTATTTTAGAATTTTTACATAATTTAATATTATTTTCTTAACTATTTTTGTAGACACACGCGCTATAATAAATTTATTGATATATAAGTAGTTAAAAATAAATGTTTAACAATCAATTTATTTATTCTAAAATCAAATTTTTAATATTTTTTTAAAAAAATATTTTTCTAATTTGAATCGTGTATGGGACGGGGTCGGGGATATCCGATACTCGACAGGTACGAGGATGGAACAATAAACTTAAACTCGTCGGGTATCATGTACGGATATTGGAATATGTGGAAAAGTCAGGGTAAGCGATTTGGGAGACAATACCCGTACCCGCCCCGCCCCATTATCATGTCTAAAATGTATCTTTAATTTTTCATAATTCATATTTAATATTTTCGTAACAAGATTACACTTTATAATAAGATGAAAGATAAATTTTTTGTTGACTATTTGTTAGTATACATTGAAAAAAAATGTTAAAAAATTGGTAATTATTGATTATTTTTGTGACATAGAAGACGTTATGTGTTTTTTTTATGATAAAACATTATGTGCTTTGATAGATTATTAAATTTAATTTAATATATTGGAATATCAAATTATAAATATTTTGTATAAAAATTAATAATATATAATTGTTTGATGGATTTTATTTTTCGTGGTTAGACCTTCTCTCATCCGAGGATCTCCCCTAAAGACTAAAACAAGAAAAATAAATTAAAGGACTAAAGTAAAAAAAAAATCTTTAAAATAATAAAATAAAAAATTTCCTATTTTATAAGGACAAAAATTATTTAGCCAACACTTATTTGACAGCTTTTATTTCACCTTTTCCTTGTCATATCATATTTACACTCTTATTTCTATTTTTTTAATCTAAATATCAATTAACATTGAGGTGTCTTCTTTTTTTCCAAAGATAAATGAGACACGAGAAAAAAAAATAATAGAATGAAGTTGTGTTATTGTGTCATTTTTTTTTCACCAATGATACTTTCGACCAATTGTTTTATTGTACATTTGATGTCGAAGATCAAAGAAAAATAGAAAACCTTAACAAAAACTACTTTTTGCATAATTAGCCAAGAGAATAGTACTCCATAGATGCTACAACGGCTTCTCTGTTAATTGAGGCATTCTCATTAAACGTTATTTGGTCTCCTAATCTGTACCCAATATCTAACTTTTCATTTCTTCAACTTAAGTTGAGTAAGAAAGGCATCCATGTTTTGGACACACAGGGAAAGCGGGGAAGGCTACAAAACTAAGGGTGTTACTAGGTGCACCTAGCAAAAATGTTTGCATATCCAGTATAATATGTGAAGTGGCAAAAATGTCATTTACTTATATTTTAAAAAACCTTACCTTCTCCCTCGCGTTCGTATTTGTTTTCTTCTTCTTGTCGTGCTGCCGTTTGAGTCCATTGTTGTCATTGAATCACTCGTTGTCACAATCATCGCATTATCACTACTACTGTAAGTGCTTCCTGTCGTTGATTTGGTTTTTAAGTGATGGGTGGGTGAGTTGTTTTGGATTGTGAGATTCGTATAAGTCATATAGATTGGGCAATTCGTATGAGTTATACAGATTGGTTAATCCATATAACTCAGGGATTACCCAATCTGTATGTGTTTTTATAATTATAAATAGATTATTTTGATTTTTGTTTTTAAATGGTTATTGTTTTTTTTAAATTATAAATATATTAATTTATTTCTTATATATTAGTTTTTTTTTTGTAAAACAATAGGCAAGGAGACATATTTTTTGTTATTATATTTAATTAATTAATTAATTAATTATAGTTTTTTTAAGTTTCTTTTTAAATAGATAATGTTTTTATTTTTTTAATTATAAGTATATTATTATGATTTTTGTTTTTAAATAGTTGATTTTTTTAATTATAAATATATAACTTTGATTTTTGTTTTAAATATTTAATGTTTTTTGTTTATAAATATATTATTTTGATTTATTTTTTTAAATATTTATTGTTTTTTAATTATAAATTTATTATTTTGATTTTTGTTTTTAAATAGGTATTGTTTTTATAATTATAAATATATTAATATATTTGTTATATATTAGTTTTTTTGTAAAAAAATAGGCAAGGAGACAGATTTTTTGTTATTTTATTTAATTAATTAAATAATTTTTTTGAAGTTGCTTTTTAATAAAGAAGTTAATTTGATTATATAAAATTAATTAAAAATATATTTTAAAAATATATATAAAAATAGTTTTTTTATTTGTAAATTATTAAATAGTAATTGATTGAGGTATTGTTTGAATTTTGACATAAATTGTTATGATTGTTTAAATGTGAAAATTATGGTTAGAACTAAAGGTTTGGGTTGTGTTTTTAGGTAGAGTTATAAGAAGAGCCTTAGGGAGAGAAGTAAATCTTGATTCAAATGAAGTTCCCCAGCGGCGAAGGCTCACAACATTTGCACGTAGGCAATGAGAAGTTGTCCCTTTTGCTGAGAATGTTTAGCACATGGATCACGTAGCTGATGAGGTCCACGAACAGCCTGAAGAAGCAGCTGTTGATGATGAAGTTGTTGATGCCGAGGTTTTCCTGGTGGGCCACATGACACATCAATGTTTACTGGCTATGTTGATCATGTTGTAGTCATTATTTGGAATGAAGAGGTATCTACATTTTTAATTAAATTATATTTTAATAAGTATTTGTTATTATTGTTAAAATGATTAATTTTTTTTTTAGGAATGTCCTGAGTTGAAGCTACCTTCCCATGGAAGGAAGGTTCAGAAATTTGGCAGGCCTGCTGCAGAGATTGAAGGATTAGTTGTTGCCACATGATTAAGTCTTCTGATCGCATGTTCCTTGGACACTGGCGATCAGGGACTTATATCGACTTTTGTAGAGAGATGACATAAGGAAACAAATAGTTTCCATTTCCTGTAGGAGAGGTGACTATCACCCTCGATGATGTGGCATCTTTGCTTCATCTGCCCATCACAAGTGTCTTCTATAGCTTCAAGACTCTTCATATTGATGAAGCGGTGTTATTGTTAGTCGAATTACTTGAGGTAAGTGTTGATGAAGCATGAGCTAAGGCAGTGCAATGTCATGGAGCATATGTTCGACTATCATTGCTACGAGACATTTATCATAGCAAATGTGATGTCGTACACTGGACTATAGCAGCTCAAGCTTATCTATTGCATTTGGTAGGTTGTACTCTTTTTGCTAACAAGATTGTAACACACGTGCATGTGGTGTTCTTGAATGTGTTTCGCGACCTCACCCAAAGTGGAAGTTACGCATGGGGAACTACTACCCTTGTCCATATGTACGACAATTTGAATGATGCGTCTAAAAGCAGTGTCAGACAACTTGCAGGATATATCACACTATTACAGGTAATTATAATTGATTTTTTTTTTGTTGATCTTTGATGTTGACTATTGTGTTGATTTTATTTTTTGTTTTCAAAATATGTGTAGTGTTGGATTTATGAGCATTTTCCTTTTGTTGTTGAGGCTATTGATGTTGAAGATTATCATGAGAGGAAACCACGTGTCTGTCGCTGGAAGTCTGGTAAGGCATTACCAGTGTTGATGTAGCTCCGTGTAGAGCTTGTAGGCCTTGGATTTTCTTCATCAATGGAGTCCTTTGCTTCTTGAAGATCAATGTAAGCGGAATGGAGAAGGAGGAAAGGTGATTGGAGACGCCACTTCAAGGAGAAGATGAGTCAAGAACAAACTCACCACCATAGGAAGCCATGGATAAGAGCTTGAAGGTAGGAGAAGATGAGTGGAGGGAGAGGGAGAGAGGGGGGCACGAAATTTATGCCTCAAATGAGGTCTGAACTTTGAATTATAATTTTTCAAATGATCAAAGTTGAAAAAATGCACACACAAGGTCTCTATTTATAGCCTAAGTGTCACACAAAATTGGAGGGAAATTTGAATTTCTATTCAAATTTCACTTGAATTTGAATTTGAATTTGTGGAGCCAAAATTTCACTAATTATGATTAGTGAATTTCAACTATGGTTCAACCCACTAATCCAAGATCAAGTCCAAGATTCTTCACTAACTGTACTTATGTTTCATGAAGCTTGTAAAGCATAAAGGACATGTACATAGTGTGACTATATGATGTGGCAATGGGGTGTAGCAAGCAAATGCTCACCTCCCCCCTGGCTGAACCAAAATTTAATTGGATTGGGCTTCTCCCAATTCAATTAAATTTCTCTCCCAACACACAAATCAAATAGTGCACTTAATGCATGTGAAATTACAAAAATACCCCTAATACAAAAACTAGTCTAGGTACCCTAAAATACAAGGGCTGAAAAATCCTACATTACTAGGATATCCTCCCTACACTATGGAGCCCTAAATAAAAGGTCCAAAAATAATGAAACCCTAATCTAATATGTACAAAGATAAGTGGGCTTATACTTAGTCCATGGACCCAAAATCTACCGCTCATGAGAACCCTATGACTTCTCCTGCATCTCTAGCCCAATCTTCTTGGAGTCTTCTATCCAAGGCCCTTGGGGGGTAGGATTGCATCATCCCCTCCGGCTTGAAAAGGATTTGACCTCAAATAAAGAGATTCTTGAAACTCTAGGCTTCTTCCCTCAATACCTGTAAAAAGAATAAAAACATATATATTAGTGGTGTTGGGTATGTTAGAGTAGGGTAAGGTCTGAAAACCCCTTTCTTGGGCATCTTCCCATGAGGGAACATGGTTCCTCACCAACACAATGAGTAGTGCTACAAGTATAGAAAAATATAGGACAAACCTTTTGTAAAAGTTTGTTAAATCATGGAAGCCCCAAATTTCCCTTATACTTGGTGAAGTGGGCCACTTATGAATGACCTTTTTTTTCTTAGGATCCGTGAGAACCCCTTGATCACTATTTAAAAAATTAAGGAAAGCAATGCAATAAAACATACCTTTTTCTGTATTTTCATGTTGATTACTCCTACCAAAAAGTACGACAAACCTAAGGCGTCCCATATGGGCACCTAGCCCAAAAATAAGAACAAACCTACCTAATGAGTCCCTATGTATACAAATTATGAAGATGTTGGATGCATGGATGATTTTACAAAAGAGGGTTGCATCACTCAACACATTCATCATACCATCTATCTTAGGGATTTGGTGTCTCATAATACTTATTTTGGGCACCAACAAAGCACAAGGATTTAAGCTCTTACGAACTAAACCCTCATCCAACAACTCCTTTACTTGAGGAATAACCTCAAGCTTAAGAGGTATGACAGTGCTACCAAGTGTCCTTTTACAAAGGAGAAGATGTGGAGGTTATCTAAGAAGGAAAGTTTTTTTAATGTTTGTCTTTATTGCAAAATGACTTTCCTTCTAAGCTAACATCTTGGAGGAGACACTTACCTCCTTACACTCCTCCTTAACCATTAAAGATTGTTCTTCTTCTTTTTTTTTCTATTCTTTTTCTCATCCTATTTGAGTTTTATTTGTACTTGATCCTTAGCTACATGCGAAGGTGTTTGAGGATGCAACATAAATTTAGTGCCAAGATGGGTGAGGGTAATCTCATTAGTTATGCCATTGTAAATGATCTTTCTATCAAATCGCCGTGGCCTTCCTAAGAGAATATGCCCTGCCTCCATGGGAACTATATCATAGTTAACTTCATCCTTATATGTCCCAATGGAGAAAGGTACCTTCACTTGTTGGTTAACTATCATTTCCCCTTGCTCATTGAGCCATTGAAGTTTATAAGGTTTTGGGTGGGGAATGGTAGTGAGGTTCAACTTGGAAACTAATCTTGTGCTACAACAATTGCAACAAGATCCATTATCCACAATGAGAGAACAATTTTTATCTAAAATTTTGCATCTTGTATGAAAGATGTTCTCTCTTTGGGATTGGGATAGATCACAAGATTGGCCTCCAAGGAGGCCTCCAGGGAGCCTTCTAACCATTAGGAGGTCACCTTCTTCATAGGGGTAGACTTACTCACTAGACTCTTCATCCCTTACTTCATCTTCACTTCCACTAGAGGAACGAAATGAAGTAGTCTCCTCTTGACTACTATAAATGTCTTGACCCCTCATAATTATGGTTTTCTTTATGGGGCATTGAGAGGCAATGTGACCTCTACCAAGACATTTGAAGCATTTAATCTTGCTAGTCCTTGCTCGGGAACTAGTCTTAGGGGTGGATTTCTCTATGGTCTTACCCTTATCTTCCTTGGGTTTTGAAGGTGCAGCCCCCAAAATTCCTTGGGCTTGGTCCTTACTTGGATAAGAGTGAAAGCCATAATATTTTGAAGAAGACTTTCTTTTAAGCTATTGCTCCACTCTTATAAAAAGTTGGACTAGCTCATATAGGTCCCTATATGGAAGGAGTTCAACCTTGTCCCTTACTTCTATATTAAGCCCACCAAGGAATCTAGCTATGCTTGTTCTTTCCTCCTCCCTTAGTCCAGCTCTTAAAAGGACCGCTTCTATGGTTTCCTCCACTTCTGTAGTGAACCAGTGGATGCACCAGATTATAGGACCCACACAATTGATTTATATGTTTAGTGGACCCAGCCCACCACATCTTTCTACCATTTTGTCGTGCCTATGCTAAAGGTCGTCATCCCATTTGAGTCCCATTCACTGTTTATGGACGACGTGATGTCCTTTGTCGGATCTGATTCTTCATCTAAGGACACTAAGGCTACCTTCTTTGCATCGATGTCTCCATGATTGGTGTTACATGAGTCTTGGGTACCACCCAGGGTAGACTTGGCGAATCTTGTTTTTGAGGATGAAGGTGAAGATTTGGAGGAGGATACATCTATCGAGGAGGACTTGTTTATGGATGAGGAAGACCTCATCACGAAGCTGGAGTCGATGGAGGAGGACTCTTTTGATGAGTCTTACTAGGAGACCTTTTCCTCTTTTGACTATACTTCTTCTTTTTGGGTCCCTTATATTCTATGAGAATCAAATCCAGACCCCCCCCCCCCCACACACACACACAAACTCAACATGTGTTGTCGACTGAACTAGACTCATTGGGACAATTTGTGCTAAATTTGACAATTGTTGTAACATCCTACTACGTAACTCAACATAAATCAAGAAACCAACAACTATGGGTGTGCATTCAATAACATTTACTATTCTATTTTTTGTAGGTACAGGGAAATGTCCACTTTAAACAAAAGCATTCTACAATGGACCAGTGTACAAAATGGTCCATGGTCCATCGGTGGATCAATAATTTGGGAGCCAACAATGCTACAACTTCAATAAGTTTTAACCATTGGATATCCTTTAAAATGAATGAATGTGTAAATTATACATTAGTTACCTCAAATTATTTGAGGTGTCAAAGTGAGCCCGAACCTGCTGAGCCAACCGACTCACCATGGGTTTGGGTAGGGCCAAGCTCAAAAAATCTAATGTCCACAATACTGACATAAAATCAACCCAACTCACTTAACCCACAGGTTCAAGCCAGATTGAACCATTTAATCCACTTAGACTAAAAAACTATAATAATATTTACTAAAATATAATAAAGTGGTAACTACTAAGAATAAGAAAGGCCCATTTAAGTTTAACATACTCCCATCTCTAATATATCCCTTTCTTAGTCTCTCTCGTGAACACATACATTAAACTAGTGAACCTTAGCAGTAGCAGCACTGCCAACCATCACCATGTATTGTTCTCTGGCGCTACCCACCATCTTTGGAACACGTTACCTACCTCCGACAACACTCAATGTTGTGTTTTCGTTAATCGTTGGTGTCGCATGCCTCACTCCCTTGGCCGCACGATGCACTGCTACTCATTGGCCTCCCTGATTCAAATCAATATCGCTGGCCTCCCTTTTCCTTAGTTCCACATTTTGCTATTTACCATAAATCTGAATGTTTTTGCTCTCTTCTTTCATGGTTGTGGTTAAAAGAATACAAGAATGATTTTGTGTTCTCCTTTAATCAATCATATGAAAATATTGCATGTGGCTCGGGTTATTCCTATTTTGTCTCGAATTTCGTGTTATTCTTTCATGATTATGCTTATATTGCAAAAGTTGGGCATTATTAATACATTTTTTTGTATTAATAATGTTCTATTTTGTTATTGGTCCAAAAAAAACATTGTTAATAATGTTTTGTTTTGCTCTGTTACTTAATTCTCTTTTGTGCAGATTATTGTTATGATGCTTCATACTGGATATGGTTGTTAAATTAAATTTTATAGCACTTTCTAAATTTAATTTGGTTGCTCACTACATTTTCCCAGTATGGAATAAAAAATTATTCATCAAAGAAAAAAAGTTTCAATTTAATTTGCAATGATGGTGATGAGGAGTGAAGAGACAATAAAGAGGAACCCATGGAGAAGGATCCAATTGAGGATGAATGTGATGAACCTTAAACAAAAGGTAAGAAAGCTAGGATTAGTACATTTGGAGTTTGGAAACTTTTTTACTAAAATTGGTGTGAAAGATGGCAAAAAAAAAGGTTACATGAAATGTATGTGGACAAGAGTATGTAATTGGTAGAAGTAAAATAGAGACTTCAACACTAATACATCATTTGAAAAAAAGGTGCAGTGCTTCCACTAAAAATCAAGATGTAGGTTGTATGATAATTGATCATTCGGAAAAGTTAAGTGTAGAAGCAAAGCTTCATGATAAATCAAGAGTGATTCAAAGATGTTTTGATGATAACAAAGATGATAACAAAAGATGATGACAAAGGTGATGACAAAAAGCTCAAAGGTCAATCAAAGGATGAGTTCAAGAAGGAATCAAGAACAATTCAAGACTCAAGAGGAAAAGTTGAAGAACACTTCAAGATTCAAGAAGAAGGATGAATTCAAGAATCAAGATTCAAGGATCAAGATTCAAGAATCAAGATCAAGATTCAAGACTCAAGAATCAAGAGAAGACTTAATCAAGATAAGTATGAAAAGGATTTTTCAAAAACTGAGTAGCACATGGATTTTTCACAAAACATGTTTACCAAAGAGTTTTTACTCTCTGGTAATCAATTACCAGATTGCTGTAATCGATTACCAGTAGCAAAACTGTTTTGAAAAAGTTTTCAAATTGAATTTACAACGTTCCAATTAATTTCAAAAGGCTGTAATCGATTACAATGTTTTGGTAATCGATTACCAATACCTTTGAACGTTGAAATTCAAATTCAAATGTGAAGAGTCACATCCTTTCACATAAAAGCTTTGTGTAATCGATTACACTGATTTGGTAATCGATTACCATTGATTGTTTCTGAATAAATCAAAAGATGTAACTCTTCAAAAGGTTTTTGACTTTTTCAAATTGATTTTAAGTTTTTCTAAAAGTTATAACTCTTCTAAATGGTCCTCTTGGACAGACATGAACAGTCTATAAAAGCAAGGCTTTGATTTGCTTTTCAATACACTTATTCAATCAATCTTTTACAAGCCCTGAATCTCTTTGAACTTCTTCTTCTTCTTTGTGCCAAAAGCTTTCCAAAGTTTTTCTGGTTTTCTAAACCTTGAAAACTTGTGCTATTCATCTTTTCATTCCCTTCTTCCTTTGCCAAAAAGAATTCGCCAAGGACTAACCGCCTAAATTCTTTTTGTGTCTCTCTTCTCCCTTTTCCAAAAGAACAAAGGACTAACCGCTTGAATTCTTTTGTGTCTCCCTTCTCCCTTGTCAAAGAATTCAAAATGACACAATCTGAGAATTCTTTTGATTCTTCCCTTTCCCTAATCCAAAAGTGTTCAAAGGACTAACCGCCTGAGAATTCTTTTGTATCCCCATTCACAAAGTATCAAAGGTTTAACCGCCTGAGATCTTTGTCTTAACACATTGGAGGGTACATCCTTTGTGGTACAAGTAGAGGGTACATTTACTTGGGTTTGACTGAGAACAAATCTCTTGTGGATCAGTTCTAGTGGAGGGTACATCCACTAGGTTCAAAGAGAACAAGGGAGGGTACATCCCTTGTGGATCTTTGCTTGTAAAAGGATTTTTACAAGTGTCATACCCTAATTTCGTCCGGGGACCATCCATCATTGGGATGCGACCCTCGTTTGACCACTTCAAGGTACTTGGCACCCATCGTTGGGCAATTCGTGAAGTTCCGTGACATGCCGGAAGTCAAAAGAAAGCGTTGTAGCACAATCCGTGAAGTTCCGTGACATGTCGGAAATTAAAAGGAAGTGTTAGTGCGCAATCCGTAAAGTTCCGTGACATCCCAGAAACCAAAAAGGGGTTGATTACGTAGTCCGTAAGGTTTCGTAACATTACGGAAAGAAAACAAGCATCGTTGCGGAATTCGTAAAGTTTCGTAACGTTACGAAAAAAGAATCACCAAAAAAGAGCAAAGGGGTGTATTTAGTAAAAATGGGGGTGTAAATAGCAACCAGGCCCACTTGGGCCTTCCAGAAAATTCCTCCTGAAGGCGGTTGCTTCTGGAGGAAGCAACCTAGCTCACCTGGGCGAGCTGGGTGGCAAGCATCTCCCCCATTTTCCTATAAATAGGGGGAGAAGTGAAGAGGAAAGTTGTTCAGCCCTCCTGGTAATTCGAGAATCACTTGAAATTAGTGAAAAAAATCGTTTCTGTGAAGAAAATCCAAGCCGAGGCGCTTCCGTAACTCATCCGTGACGTTTCCGTAAGCAAATCCGTGGAGGTTTTCCGCCGTCTTTCGTTCGTTCTTCGCGTTCTTTGGTCTTCAACCGGTAAGTTCCCGAAATCGAACTTTTCAATTCATTCTATGTACCCTTAGTGGTCCTCATTTGTTTTTACGTGCTTTTATTTTTATTTCATTTACTTTTCGTACCCCCTTTTGACGTGTTTTAGTCATTTACTTAAGTCATTCTCATCTAATAAAAAAATAAAATAAATTTCCAACGATTATTTGAATTATAACATCCGTTAATTTTTGTTAAAATGAAATCCGACCGTTCGGTCATGCCGTAACCATGTTGGAAACCAAAAAGAGGTAAAATAATAATATAATAATAAAAAAATATCTTTTGGTAAAATAAATCAATCGGACATTTCTCTTTGGGATTTTTCTTTCTTAATCGAATCGACTAATAACCAAAGTGAAACCAAGGCTAAAATCAATTCATAAACCAAACTTTTGTCATCGTCTAAAAAAGCCATTTTCAAAGGTCCAACGCCTTGAAATGGTCTTTCCCGCTTTTATTGGTTAAGGGTAGATTTCTAAAAAGCCTAAAACCAACATGTAACTTTATTACCTCTTTAAAAAATAAAGAGATCATTAATGGTCCAATGCCTTAATGTCTTCTCGCTTTTCAAAAAGAATCGAAAGTTTGTTTAATGGTCCAACGCCTTAAATGACCTTTCATTTAATAAAAACATATCTTGCAAAAAGGATAAAAACAACTTAACCAAACACTTTGTTCACAAAGAACTACGTAGGTCTGATTTCCTTATCGCAATTAAGGAATACGTAGGAGCAAGGGAAACACCCTCGTCGACCGCAAAAAAATAAAAAATATAAAAAGTACAAAAAGAAATAAAGACGTAAAAGGGAACATAAAAATGGAAGTCATGCTTGCACATTTGATTAAAGGTTGTCGTCTCTTGTGACGGACGCGTGGGGTGCTAATACCTTCCCCCCGCGTAAATACAACTCCCGAACCTTTCACTTTAAGTTCGTAGATCACGTCTTTTTCGGTTTTTCTGACGTTTTCCTCAAATAAACATTGGTGGCGAATCCGCGCGTATTCCTTCCTTGGAACACGCACCCGCGAGTCTCGCATCGCCCTCCCGACGAAGGGTGGGTTGCGACAACAAGGTTGAAAGAAATCTCAAGGACCGCAGGTCGCTTGGGGACTGGATGTAGGCACAGGTTGTTACCGAACCAGTATAAAAACTCTTGTGTGTTTGTTTCCTTCTTCCCTACTCTTTTACTTTCCGTTGTGCATTTAATTTCCGCTTTTACTTTCTGTTAAGTTTCTCTTCTACTCCTCATTCTTTTAACAATTTAGTAAAAGCCTTAGAAGAGTAATTTTTAATTATTAAAGGTTTAGAAATAATTAATCCAACCCTCCCTTTTTAATTATTCTGAGGCCACTCGATCCAACATTAAGAGCTAGGGAACTTGACAACAAACATGATGGAAAAAAAATGGCAAGTATTGGAGTGAATAATGTCATTCTCTCAATTGCCATAATTCTGGACCAACGGATGGAACTTTAAGAACTTCGATTTTATTATTCAAAGCTTGATCCTATTACTTGTGATGAAAAAGTTGGTTTTTGTAAAAATCAATATGTACAAGCTTTTTGAAGAGTATGTGAATGTAAGGTCCACTTCATCGGCTGCATCAAGTTGTCAATTGGTTCCCCTAATTGAACAAGATTTCAATTTAGAGGAAATACAAGGGCTGGAAAACATGGATCTAGTTGTTGTAAGTTAATTGTTTTGTTAATTTTTTTATATCTTGTGTTTGTTAATCACCTAATATCTTGTGTTCATTAATTTATTTTTCTTGTATTATAATGTCATATGAATATATTAGTTATGTGGGTGAAAATGTTAATGTAAATGGTAGGAGTGAGTTGGATCTTTATTAGGCTAAGACACCCCTTGAGCCAAAGTTTTTTCCAAAGTTGGATGTTTTGAGCTATTGAAAGGACCACTAAGAATATTATCCAAATATTTGTTGGTTGACATGTGATGTGTAAGATTCGGGATCCTCTGATGACTGCAGCTCAGCTGCCTGCCTCTTCCCGGCCCGCCCGGTTTTTTT